>NW_022437015.1:10465469-10532236 GCF_009761245.1 Sapajus apella
AAGAAAGAAAGAAAGAAAGAAAGAAAGAAAGAAAGAAAGAAAGAAAGGAAGGAAGGAAGGAAGGAAGGAAGGAAGGAAGGAAGGAAGGAAGGAAGGAAGGAAGGAAGGAAGGAAGGAGAAAGAAAAGAAAGAAATGGACTTACATTCACTTTCACATCTTATGTTTCCTTTTTAAACACATCTACATCATGGCTTAAAAACATATTAAAACTTAGAACTTAAGAACATATTAAACAATTATCCCAATGCTTCATCATCTGTGACCGAATTCTGATTTGGTTCATATAACATAAATTAAACGTTAAGATGGCAGTAAACTCTCTGTTTGCACTGTGGAAGCAGATTGCCATTCACACAGCCATCCATTTTTCCATATTATTGAGGCCTCTTAAAGGTACAAAATTGCCACATAGCAATGCAATTTAGAAGTGGCCATTTTGAGTCAATTAGCTGAAATATATAATATCAAAGGAAAAATAATCCTAAGTGCCAAAACCGTTTTGTCAATAAAGATTGTCTGGCTGTTGTATAACATTTTTCTCCATGTATAAGCAGAAGACAAGTATGCAAAAGCCAATGGGCTCTATTCTCACCTTCTTTCTTTCTTATTAAATAGAATAGTAAGTGCCTGTATTAGTTAATCGACTTGGTAAAATTTAGCTAAGAGCATGATATGTGTATGTATGAACAAAAATTAACAAGCCATAATAGAAATTATTAAAATCCACACTTGTGAGTATCCCACAAAAGCTTTTTTTTTCTCAAATAGACAAACACACTGTAGTGAACTAAAAGTACTCTTCAGAGATAATTTTTATTAAATTGGAAAATGTTAGAACTGGAAAGGATCATAGAACTTGTCTCCTGGGTGAGAAAGTCTTTTCCAAAACAATATACTTTTAAAATAGCAGATGTAGGTATAGAGTTCAGACTTCTGGACACTGGAGCAGAACTCTTTCTACTACACTATATTGTCTCCTAAGAAATAAAGTAAGAAATTATTCTTTGTGATAAGTTCAAAGTACACTATTTTTAAAATACTAGAAAATTTAATTTCTTAATTATAGACAACAAATGCATGGGTGCTCAGTTCTTATTAAAATAAGTGCTCAACAAATGACATTCTTCCTCATAACGTATATGATGTACTTTAGTTACTAAAATGTGTAAATGATATAGTGGGCTATAATCTAAATTGTCAATTATGCTTTGAGCCATGATGTAGATGTGTTTAAAAAGGAAACATAAGATGTGAATGTGAATGTAATGTTCTTTTTTATACTGACCCTCTGAGGATTATGGGCTTTTTTGTTATTTTGAGTGTATTTTGTTTAGTTTAAGTATCAACATGAATTCATGCATTTTAACATATCTGATACATTTCAATTCACTGCTTGTTATTTTTCATAGTGATGCTTAAATTCCTTTAACCTGCCCAGTAGGGAGATTAAACTGACTCAAAGAGGTTTTTAAACTTGACATAGTATTCTCTCTCTCTCTCTTTCTGTTTTTGTTTGTTTGTTTCATCATTGTAAGAACATTGATTTCACTTATTTGTGGTGTCTAAAATAGTCTCAGAAACAGAATGTAGAGTAGTGGTTTCCAGGCACTGGAAAGAGGGTAAATGGAGAGTTGTAATTCAATGAGAATAACATTTTAGCTATACAAAATTAGTAAACTCTAGAGATCTGCTGTACGACATTGTGTCTATAGTTAACAATACTGTATTGTACTCTTGAAAATATGAAAGGGTAGATACATGTTAAATATTCTTATTCTTTGAGTTCTTGACCTAGAGCACAAAGTAGAGAGAAGGGAGGAAAGGATCGTAGGTATATGCATATGAACTGCAGAATGATGCTATAGTTGCTTGCAGCTGAATCCTGATTAGACTAAGACTGAGGCAAGAGACCTATGCTCAATAATCAATGGGAACACTCTCACCTGGAAGCATTATAGTAGTATGCGGTAATCACATTGGTAACTCTGATCTTTGAGAGCCCATGGCCTAAGCTAGGCATAGTGCTTCTATTTCTTTTAGCATTCCAACATCATCTACTTGCCAGATATATCCATTGAGAAGATCCACTTTCACTTCAATATACACCTAGAATCCAATTTTAATCTCCCCATACTGTGCTTCTAAACTAGCATACATTCCCAAGGTGTCTGTTTTTACCTATGACATTTTCTAATCGCCCAAACTTGAAAACTTGGAGATACTTTTGACACTACTTATTGCTTCCCTGCCACTATCCCTCCTGCAGCATACAGAGTGACCAAGTCCTATCTAGCCTTCTTTCAAAATGTACGCGAAATTTATTGTTTCATTTTTTCCTGATAGATATGCCCTAGGCAACACTTTTAAATCAATTCATGATTGAATTATAGCAATATAATTCTAAATGATTTCCTAATCACCTGTCTCTTTGCTCTATCTATCCCCCACACTGCATCAGATTTAATCTTCCCTGCTTTCATCATGTCACAGTGCCTAGCACATAGTTGGCTCTCAAGAAGTAATTACTGAATAAATTACTATTCAAACCTGATTGAAAAGCTATGTTGATTGCCCTCCTTTTTGTCAGAAGAATTTTAAAGTCCTCCGATATGTGCTTCCTTCTTATTTCTCTCCAAAAAGATGATTCTGCTCTGGTCATGTTGGTTTTCTCATTGAACACATGTCAACTCTCACCACTCTTTTCTTCCTTTTTCGAGCACCTTCTCTTGCTATTACAACTATCCAAATTCTACACATTTCTCAATGTTCAACTCAGGTATAATTTCTCCTTTAAGCCTTTCCTGATTACTAAAGCTCATAAGGGTTTTCCATCTCTCTGAATTCTTAAATACAGAATTATACACTTTCTCATGTTATTATTTCATATTTGTAAACAGTTTATATTTATGAACTTTATCCAACAGCAACTTATGTCTTGAAGTTAGGGACCTTGGACATGTCTTGGAGGCAGAAACTTTGGACTTCCATGAGTCTCAGTTTTCTCAACAGAAAACTGAAGTTAACTGTACTTATATCACAAAGTTATGTTAGGAAAATCCTCTAGCAGAGTGCCTAGCACATAATAGATGCTTTAAAATGCTATTTTATTTTCTGTGTGTCACTTTATACAGCCTAGCAAATGACCTTACACACAGCAGTTACTCAGTAAGTTCTGACTAAAGTGAATATACAGACCCATAGAACAGCACAAATCATTTCCTTATTGTTAGCTGTCCTACTGCTGGTGGTAGAGGGTATATTTGTGAAAATGTTTGCTAAAAAAGAGGAGGAGAAAGAAAGGGGGGGAAAAGTGAAACTGAGAACACACCTCTGAGTTACAATACCTATGTAGACTCAAGTCATTCAAGATGGTTTTGGGAAAGGTAAGACGACAAAAAAAGGGAAGTTGTCGTATGAAACAATAAGGATACATTGTGTTGGATTACTACTTGTTTAGGTAGAAAAAACCCAACTAAATATTGTTTATTAAAACATGGTACGATAATACCTCTCCAACTTTGTCAAACACATAAACCTTTTTTAATAATAGCAGTTTAAGAAGTAGCACAGAATATCCTCACATTTGCAAAGGGCCCAGGGCCTAGGGAGAGATTATCTCAAGGAAAACTAAGTGAGAAAGATTAGATTGTAATTCTTGAAGAATTTCTGGAGACTCCAAACACACACACACACACGTGTGTGCGCACGCACGCGCACACACACACACACACAAACGTGCACACTCACATACACACACATAAATAGGAATTAGCAAGGTCTTTCTAGATGTTAAATGTAGGCATTTCTTGGTAATTATGTAGTTAATTAGGGTTGGATGACAGCTTTAAATATCTCAAAAGGCTACAATTATCTTTTCAGATCATTTTATATGGTTATTAGTATAATACTATATGGGTGTTCAAAAGCAATAATAAAAATAATTATAATCATAATTTGCAAATAACAGAGGTTTTTAAAATCAAGGTGCTTTCATATATATTTACAACCAACTGAGCACTTAATTCAATTATGAGCAACTTTTACATCATCATGTATGTTCACATACATTTTCTATGCTCCCTACAGCACTTTGTATGATATGTAGATTTATTATCTATATGTGCAGATGAGAAAACTTGAGAGTCAGAGAAACTATAACTTTCCAGAGCTGCATGGACAGTTAGTGGCAGAACTAGAACTAAAATATTTGATTTGTAAAGCCAACCAGTGTCTGTTCTCCAATTGACAAAGGTAACTTCAGTAAAACTCTTAATAAATCCTTCTTTTATGAATTTCTGACACTTGAAATTTAACTTGTCAAAAAAAAATTAACTTTATCTCCAAGACAGCACTCTGGCTTTTAAGAATATTGACACCATCATTCACCTGTTATTCTAGATTGACAGCCTTAAAATTATTTTTCTTTTCTCTTCTTCATTCCTCTTGTCTGACATATCTAATCTAAATCCTGAGGAGTCTTCATTCATATATATATTAAAGTTACCATTTTTCCTTTAAAAATTTCAATTTTTAAAAATCTACTTAATAATGGCAGTCAATCTTGGGTTCTATGAACTTCCTGCTAGATTTAACACTCTAGGATTCAAAGAAATATGTGAAGATATTAATAGTTGTTATTTCCAGTTGTGTAATTACTTCCATTATTCCCTAAGTTGGCGAATTCATCCAGTTAGGAGAATGTGGGCTTTGATACAAATCAGGTTTTCACTAATTATTTCAGTGGCAGGAAGGGAAATAAAGAGTGTAAAGTAGATAATAGGTTTTGTTTATTTTTATATCTTTGTACTCCATATTTTTCATTTTATTTTTTATTTATTCACACAAGTATGAATTACTGTTGTAATTTGATAAAATAAATAAAACACAATTTTTAAAAATAAATTCACTAATTCATGAGGCATTTTCAAGCACCTACAAAACTCTGTAAGATATAGTGTAGAACAAGACAGATATGGTCTTTTTTTATGTACCTTAAAGCAGTGATAAATTCTCTGAGGAAGTATAATAAGGACACCTGACACAAGCAGTATTTCCCTTAATATGGTCTGGAGATTACTGCTATTAGAGCCAGCTAGGCACTTGAATTTGGATTCCTAGGTCCCATCACAAACTTACTGAATAGAAAAATCTGAGGGTGGGGCTTGGGATTCTCAAGTTTTAACAAGTACCCCAAGTGATTCTGCTGCCCACTATAGTTTAAGGATTCCTATTGTAGAGTGTGAACTACTCTTAAATTTTCTTATTTTTGCATATCAGTATTTGTTGCAGTGTTATCAGTGGATATGCAATACTTAAATAAAAATATTAAATAATTTAAGACATTTCTGGCAAGTCAACTGACATTAGTATAGTAATCTGGGTGTGCGTGGATGTACAGAGGTTAAACATGTTCATATCATAGAAGTAGAGAGTAGAATACTTGTTACTAGAGGCTGGGAAGGGTACATGGTATAGGGAAAGATAAGTTAAAAGTTGCAATCTTATATCTAGATAGGAGGTGTAAATTCTAGTGTTGCATAGCACTGTAGGGCGACTAAAAAAAATCATTTGTTTTTAAATAGCTAGAAAAGAGGATTTTGAAAGTTCACAACATAAACATGATAAATGTTTGAGGTGGCAGATATGTTAACTACCCTGATTTGATCGCTACACATTGTATGTATTGAAACTCACTATATACCCCATGAATATGTACAATTATTGTTTGTCAATTAAAAACATAAGAAATACTTCGTAAACATAAAGAGTTAAAAGCTAGGTTTTGAAGGATGTGATTCCAATGGATTAGAAGAGAAAATATTCCAAAAACGAAGCACAGACTCTGTTAAGAAAAACATGGAGACTCTAGTAAACAAAATATAATGACGGGGCTAATAAAGCAAATCTGGCCAGAACAGAGTTACATTCAGAAGGAAAATGATGAGGTTAATGCAAATATGGTAACATGTTAAGGAATGGTCATGTTTACTGAATGGAGGAATTTCGATTTGATTTACAAGTCAATTAATGGATATCCTTGATCAGTGGTGGATGGAATCATGCAAATAAAGCTTTGGGAAGATTTGTTTGATAGTGTGATGCAGCCTAGAGAAAAAAAGAATAAATAGCAAAATAAAGGATAGCCAGAAGACAGGCCGAGTGATGCAAATATAATGAGATTAGGTTCTGAACTATGGTGATGACTGGGAAACATGTATTGAATAAAGGTTTAGGAATACTCAATGACACATTTTTTTCCCATTTATTTTTTTTATTGCATTTTAGGTTTTGAGGTACATGTGAAGAACATGCAAGATTGTTGCATAGGTACACAAGTGGCAGTGTGATTTGCTGCCTTTCTCCCCATCACCTACATCTGGCATCTCTCCCCTTGCTATCTCTCCCCAGCTCCCCACCCCCCACCGTCTCTTCCCTATTTGCCCCCAACTGACCCCAGTGTGTAGTGCTCCTCTCCCTGTGTCCATGTGTTCTCATTGTTCAACACCCGCCTATGAGTGAGAACATGCGGTGTTTGATCTTCTGCTCTTCTGTCAGTTTGCTGAGAATGATGGTTTCCAGGTTCATCCATGTCCCTACAAAGGACACAAACTCAGCGTTTTTGATGGCTGCTTAATATTCCATGGTGTATATGTGCCACATTTTCCCAGTCCAGTCTGTCATCGATGGGCATTTGTGTTGGTTCCAGGTCTTTGCTATTGTAAACAGTGCTGCAATGAACATTCTTGTGCATGTGTCCTTATAGTAGAACGATTTGTAATCCTTTGGATATATACCCAGTAATGGGATTGCTGGGTCAAATGGAATTTCTATTTCTAGGTCCTTGAGGAATCGCCACACTGAATGACACATTTTTTAAAACTGAGGCTTTTTGCTGAGTTTATTTTCCCTCCTTTCTTTTTCTCCCTTAATAGACATAAAGTTTTTATTTTAGACCAAAGGGCAATGCCTTAAATGAGGATTCTTGGCTCTTTCAAATATATAATTATATGACTGGCCGTGTTTAAGGATTAGTCCCTTTTGGGCATTTGGTCTATATATTGGAAATTGTTTAGTAAAAAGCCATTTGTTCTCTTTAAATGTAAGGCCAACAGAAGAGCCTTTACCCATCTAACCTGTTTTTTAATTATGAGACCCCAGAACCAGCTCTTAGGTAACATTATCTCACAGGTTTGGGACACAGTAAAAACATAAGAAGAGAAAAGTTTCATTGGGATTTAGCCCACTGTGTAATGTCAAAGCTAAAGAGGTCCATGGTGATTATCCAGTCCCACTATTTCGTGTTACCAATAAGGAATTTGAAACTCAGGGAAGTTAAGTAATTAAATCTGCATTATCTAATATCAGTGTCAGTGTCTGAAATATAACCCAGAGTTCTGACTTTCAGTCTTCAACCTCTTCTGCTACACCATCTTGTCCCCGACATAATTGCATAATTTTGTCTCTGGCCAATCATCTTGATTATCACAATCTTTGCCCTTGAAAAAAAAAATCCTTATCTGTTAACTGGCGGGTGCTCTCCCATAAGCATAGTCAAGTGGTGTCATGATTGCTGTTTATACTAATCAAAATGTACTATTCTCAGGAGAAACTTATACATAAAATGTGAAGTACCCTGGCTCCATATTCTCCATTTTAACCTGACACATCCGCTCTACCAATCAAATAATACCCCCAAAGTTCCATTGGAACCTCTGGACTGTAGCTATAAAATAAATGAGGAAAGATGCTGGATTTTAGATTTTAGATATTTAGATGGCCAGAAATAAATGTATACAGGAAAAGACTATAGGTAGAATTTGAAACATTGTCAACCTAACTAAATCTACCCAGAGAACAAAATTGGCAACAGTTTTTATGGTACAGCTTACGTGTTGCCAGAAACAGTGCCTCTCCCATATCAAAAGAAGAAGCAATGCAGAGGGAATCTCAAAGAAATACTCCCTTCCTACTGTGGGGGATGGGTGTAAAGTATAATTATAATCTCTGGCAGGAAGAGGGTTACTATAGCCCATTTAAAACAAAACAAAAAAACCTTGAGATTTAACAAAGACAGTCAAAGTCCATTTATGGATTTAATTCCTTGCCAAATCCAATGCCAAATTACTAAATAGAGCATTCACTTTTTAACAGCAGGCATCTCACTCTAATACCCAGACCAACTGCCTGGTTCCCTTTCCTACGTATTCCTTCAAGATGATTCATTACTCCATGGCAGAGTAAGGGTGGGTCTATGTGCATATGCATTGTCTGGAATTATTTGTGGGACAAATGAATCTGTGTCACTCTCTCACTGTATCTTTCTGTCTCCTCTGTGTCTCTCTCTCACAAACACAAACACATGTATGCACATGCCTGCCCCCCAACCCACCACACACATAGCAACATCTCCAAACGAGACCTATTTCTTGGTAAGATAAATCTTGACAAGACCCATATGTGTTTGGCAAATTGGAGCAATTAGTACACAGCCTTTAGTTTGCCTTGACCGACAGTGCTTTCTTCACTAGTGTCAGAAAGAAATTCAGAGATGGATACACCCAATAGAGAAACAGAAAGAATCTCGGGTGCTAGAAAACTCTACGTGAAGTCATACATATGAAGTCAGTTTATAAGTGGACTCTTGCCAAGACAAATCTCCTTTTTAAGAAATATATTTTTTAATTTATATGGGTATGTTATGGAGTACATGAGTTATTTTGATACATGTATAAAATGCATAATAATCACAACAGGGTAAATAAGGTATCCATCACCTCAAGCATTTGTCATTTCCCAAGGCTCCTTCTTGATTCCACATTTGCCCTCCCTCCTTTCCCTTTTGACTTGCCAAATATTTTTCCTTCTAGACTGACCTTGAGTGATGAAGTCCCTGCTTTCTTACTCTACCAGCTTAGAGCAGGTCTTCTAAACACTACTGATGTAACTGCTGAAATAGCAGCTTTAGCCCAACACATTAGATTATTTTGGAAAAACTGATTCTGCCCTTCTCAATCCACCCATCTAAAGATTGCTATTATCAGAGCAGTGATTTCTCTACTATATACTTTGTGGAACTGAAGGTGTTGTATTAATACAATTGTATCAAATACCTTTAATATATCAAGCAATTTACTGGCATTGTGTGTGGAAAAAGGGAACGTTGGGAGAGTGGTTGTTAAAGGGTAAAATGAACAAATTCCCTCTAACATCAAAATACTTCCAATCTGGTGAGGAGAAAAATATATTACAGCTCCCTAGAATTTAAATAGTTAAAAAAAAATAAGGAAAGCAAGTAGTAGAAAAATGTCACATTATCTATACTTTAGATTCAGTAAATGGAAATATCAGTTACAACTATTTAGTTACTTCACTTCAGGTCAAAGGAGATAAAACCCATGGGATAATAGCTTTCTCTGAACTTCATCAACCAATGCCTTTAAATAGTCTCTGGAAATTCTTATTTCTTGCTATGATACTAAAATCTTGTCTCAATTTTGCAATATATCAGAATATGTAAAGGCAAAAAATAGCAGAAGGCCGTGGTTTAAAGAAACAGATTCTGAAGTTTCCTTGGTGTCTTTGATGTGTCTATAAATGAGATAATAAAACTTAATCTAAAAATAATTATTTTCAAAGAAATGATGCATGCAAGGAACAGAAAAACCATATATCTATATTAAGGTTCCTAGATATTTGGCTTCCCCTAATTCCATCAGGATTAAACCAAATTTTGTCTAGAAATTTGGGTTGTAAGTGTGTTGCTTAGCTCCTTAAAGCAATTATTTCTGAGGAAACATGCACTTGGCAAGATGAAAATTTTTACTATTCTCCTTGAACTCTTAAAATATTAATCACCCCTGTTGCTTCTAAAATGGTGTTTAGCCTCTCTCTCTCTCTCTCTCTCTCTCTCTCTCTCTGGGTGTGTGTGTGTGTGTGTGTGTGTGTGTGTGTGTGTGTGTGTGTGTGTTTCTCTCTCTCTTCCTTGTTCACATTATCGTGTTTTACAGATATTGTGATTTTTTACAAATTGAAATTCTGTGGCAACCCTGAATCAAAAAAGTCTATAGGCACCATTTTTTCCAGCAACATATGCTCACTTTGTGTCTGTATCACATTTTGGTAATTCTGGAAATATTTCAGACTTTCACATTGTTATTTTATCTGTTTGGTGATCTGTAATCAGTGATCTGTGATGTTACTATTTTAAATGTTTTAGGGCTCCATGAACCATGCTCTATAAGATACTGAATTTAATTGATGAATGTTGTATGCATTATGACTGCTCCACCAACTGGCTGCTCCTCCACCTCTCCCTCATGAGACCGCCACATCCTTTGAGACAAAACAATATTACAATCAGGCCAATTAGTAACCCTACAATGGCCTCTACAGGTTCAAGTCAAAGCAATAATTCATGTTTCTTACTTTAAATCAAAAGCTAGAAATTATTAAGCTTACTGTGGCAGGCATATCTAAAGCCAAGTCACACTGGGGCCTGTCTTGGGCTGGGGGGCTAGGGAAGGTATAGCATTATGTAAAATACTTACTGTAGATGATGGGTTGATAGGTTCAGCAAACCGCCATGACACATATATACCTATATAACCAACCTGCATGTCCTGACCATGTATCCTAGAACTTAAAGCACAATTTAAAAAAGAAAAATTAAGGTTAATGGGAGGAGATACACATATCGACATTAACAGAAATTTGAATAAGTTGATTCTGTCTTTCACATATAAGTTTGAAAGATTAAAGACTCAGTGGAGGAAGTCACTGCAGATGTGATGGAAACAACCAAAGAACTAGAATTAGAAGTGGAGCCTAAAGATTTGAGTGAATTGCTGCAATCTTACAATAAAACTTCAATGAATGAGGAGTTACTTATTATGAATGAGGAAAGAAATTTGTTTCTTGAGACGTAATCTACCTCTGGTGATGATGCCATGAACATTATCGAAATGAGAACAACAAATTTAGGATATTTCACACACTTAGTTGATAAAGCCGGGGAGGATTTGAGATAAGTGGCTCAAACGTTGAAAGAAATTTAGCTGTTTGTACAATGCTTTCAAACAGTATCACATGCTATGGAAAAATCTTTTATAAATAAAAGAGTAAATTGATGTGGCAAACCTTATTGCTGTCTCATTTTAAGAAATTGCCACAGTTACCTCAACCTTCAGCAGTCACCAGCATGATCAATCAGCAGCCATCAACACTGAAGGAATACCCTCTACCAGCAGAAAATTATTACATGCTGAAGGCTCAGATGATGTTAACATTTTTTAGAAATAATTTTTTAATTAAGGTATGTGCATAATATTTTATACATAATTCTATTGTACATTAAACAGACTGCAATATAGTGTAAATGTAACTTTTATATGCACTGGACAATAAAACATTAATGTGACTTGCTATATCATGCTATTTGTGTGTGTGTGATGGTCTACACACTTAACCTACAATATTTCCAGGGTATGCATGTATACACACACCTGTTTGAAACATGTGGGTTAGCTGGATAACAGTTTATTTTTATTTTTTTATTTTTTATAAATTTATTTTTTATTTATTGTTCTTTAGATTCTGGGGTACATGTGCAGATCATGCAAGATTGTTGCATAGGTACATTCATAGCAAGGTGGTTTGTTGCCACCATCCCCCCATCGCCTATACCTGACATTTCTCCCCACTTTATCCTTCCCCTACCCTCCCTCCCACTATCCCTCCCGTAGCTCTCTGCAACGAACCCCAGTGTGTGATGGTCCCTCTTTGTGTCCACGTGTTCTCATTGTTCAACACCCACCTATGAGTGAGAACATGCAGTGTTTGATTTTCTGTTCTTGTGTCAGTTTGCTGAGAATGATGGTTTCCAGGTTCATCCATGTCCCTACAAAGGACACAATGGTGTGTATGTGCCACATACACTCACTTATAAATCAGATCTAAACATTGAGTATACATGGACATAAAGATGAGAATAATACCATGGGGAATACAGGAGGGTGAGATAAAAGGAAAAAGGCTGAAAAACTACCTATTGAGTACTATACTCACTTACCAGGAAGAGATTCATTTGTACCTCAGAAAGCAACATTATGCCATATACCTTTGTATAAAAGTTGCACATGTAACCCCTGAACATGTAATATAAGCTGAATAAAACCCTAACTGAACACTTAGTTCTGTAAATGGGAAAAAATGTAACTTGATTTAAAAAGAAAAAATAATGATTAAAATGACAATTTGCAAAAAGATAAAAAGCATTACAAACTTGAAAACAACACTATTGGATATCAAAGTAAAATACCTTAATGCAAATAATAAATAAACCATCTTAAAATATGTCAGAAATTTTACTATTTGAGAGTACTAAAAAATAATCACCAGTCTAGAGTCCCATACTCAGAAAAAGTTTACAAATCACAACTTAAGGTTGTAAACAACTTAGGTTTATAAACATCTTAGACAAACAAAATCTAAGAGACTTCACTATCAGACCAGAAATAAATACTAATTTTAATTATTTATGCAGAAAGATGTTGATCCTTGATGGAAGAAGCACAGAGACATAAGAAAAAAAAAACAACAAGAATGGAGCATAAATATGTGGTTAAATCTCAAAAAAGAAAATGCAGCAAAAACAAAAATAAATAGATATGATATAATTAAACTCAAAAGCTTCTGCACAACAAAAGAAATAATCAGCAGTCAACCAACAGAATGGGAGAAAATATTCAAAAACTAAACATCTAATAAAACACTAATATCCAGAATATACAAGAAACTCATACAAATCAGCTGAAAATAAAACAAATAACCTTATCAAAATATGGGCAAATGGCATGAATATACAATTCTCAAAAGAAGATATTCGAATGTCCAACAAACATATTTTTAAAATGCTCAGCATCACTAATAATCAGGGAAATGCAAATAAAAACCACCATGCTATACCACCCTACTCCTGTAAGAATGGCCATAATTTAAAGATTAAAAAAATACATTTTGTGATGGATGTGACAAAAAGCAAACACTTTTACACTGCTGGGGGAAATACAAACTAGTACAACCATTATGGAAAACAGTATGGATATTTCTTAAAAAACTAAAAGTAGAATTACAGTTTGATCCAGCAATCCCACTACTGGATATCTACCCAAAGAAAAAGAATGAATTATATGAAAAAGACACATGTACACACATGTTTATAGTATCGCAATTTGCAATTGCAAAAATATAGAACCATCCTAAATATCCATCAACCAATGAGTGGACAAAGAAAATATGATATATATACATCATGGACTACTACTCAGCCATAAAAAATAATGAAATTTGCAGCAACCTAGATGGAATTGGAGAACATTCTTCTAAGTGAAGTAACTCAGGAATGAAAAACGAAATATCATATAATCTCACTGATAAGTGGAAGCTAACACCATGCAATAGCATAAAAATAATATAATGGACTTTGGGGACTTGGGGAAAATGGTGGGCGTTGGTTGAAAAATAAGAGAGTACACATTGGGCACAGCATACACTGCTCACATGATGGGTGCACAAAAATCCCAGATATCACTACTAAGGAACTTATTAATGTAACCAAAAACCACCTGTATAAAGTTGGATTTTAAAAATCCAAGGACTAAAAAATAGAGAATCAACAGGGATGTAGGTGATAAATATGTGGGAACAATCTCAGTGAATATTTACTGTATGAATCAATAATATGCTGGGGCTTCAAATACATTTTTTAGGTAAAACATATGGCATAGTACCATGAGACAGAAGAAGTGGATAAATAGAATTGAAATATTTTTCACGTCTTTGCATTTTTGAAAATCAGTGACATGTTTTAACATCTAGGGTATAACTCCTAGAACATTAGTAAAATGACTTATAATTAAAAAGATAACAGAGGGAGAAAAATGGAAAAATAAAAATGATTAATCAGAAAGAAGGCAACAAAGGAAAAGAAGAGAAATATATATAGTATGTAGAGCAAATAGAAAGCTAATGGTAGCATGGTAGGTATAATCCCCAATATGTTAGTAACTACATTAAATATAAATATACTAAAACTTTAATTAGAAGACAGAAATAGGATTTTTAAGTAACTTTTTTGTGGATTACAAGATATATAGATTAAATACAGGGCTACTGAAGGATTGGAAGCAAAGGGATGAAAGAAGATATGCCATACAAGTAAAATTTTTAAAACATGGTGTAATTATACATATATACATATATGATGTATATTTTAAAGCAAAAAACGTTACAATAAAACTTCAAAAAGAAATCCCCATGAGGATTTGAAAATATTTCATTCTGAATGATAAAAATATGATGTAGTGAACATGTGTAAGGCAGTTTTACTCGTACATAGAGGGGATTCATAGCTATCAATGTATTCAGTGGAAATGAAGAAGAGTTGAAAATTAATGATCTAAGCAATCATCTCAATATGTATGTATAATAGTAAGAACTAAACCCAAAATAAATGCAGCAAGAAAAACATAATATAAACTCAGAAATTAATGAAATAGTAATGAAACAGAAAACTATACAGGGTTAAAAACATTAATTTTATTTTATTTAAAAGTAATAATAGTGATAGTACTAAACACTGACTACTTTTTTTTTAAACAGAAAACAAACACACAAATACACTATCAGAAATGAAAAGGAAGACACTGCTAGAGATCCTGCATTCATAAAGTTGTCATAATACTTTTTATCCCTTTTATGCCAAAAATTGGCAATGTGCATGAAATTAAAAAGCTCCAAAACACTTATGAAAATTGGCATACACAAAAAAAGAAAATTTGAATTTCCATGTGTATTAATGTCTTCCTCCTTACGTGTCCTGTGTGCACCAATAAACATTGACATCACCTGGGATCTTGTTAGAAGGGCAGAATGCTGAGGTCTCACACCAATCTACTAAATCAGTATCTAAATTTTAACAAGATCCTCTGCTGCTCCATATACCCATCAATCTTAAAGAAACATTATATTAAATAAATTTAATTCATTAATTATATATCTCCACAAAAAGATACATTTGCCAAGATAACTTTATTTATGAAATATTAAAGAAATAGATAGTGCTAACCCTCTACAAACTCTGTCAGATTATAGAAAATGGGAGAACATTTTCCAAATATAAAACCATTGTAACTTTGAGGAATGGACTTGCATTAGTAACACTGTTATTTTCAGTCTTTGGCTGGGAGAAGCTCCTGAGAAACACGACCTCAATTTTTAAAGGTGAGTAATTTGTCATGATTTTCTTTCTTTTGAAACCCTCTATCTAATTGTAAACTTTGCTCTTAAGTACTGCCCTAGCTACACAGAGCTTCCCAAGGAAGCACGTCACCTAAACTTACTCCACTGTGCACAAAGCAAGATACTTTTTTTGGTAATCTGTCCTTGTACTTATTTCTTCCCAATTAGATTAAAATTTTCTGGTGCCCCATCAACTTTGGGCTCTTCATTTCAATTCTAAAATGATAACTGGTAATCTGACACAATCTAACATTGTTCTAGAAGAAGGAATCTAATCCAAAAGAATAATTCCAAAGAAATAAGTTTTGAGGCAAGCCACTGGGAAAGATTAATCTTAGAGTAGGTGAGTTTTGTGAAATTCCAATAATGACTCTATGCAATATCTCCTTTCTCATTTCACTTGACGTATTCAATTGATATTGTTCTGCCTAGCTCAATAAAAATTATTTTTTTTAATTTTTTATCCTTAATCCTTTTATCTAAAAGGCATTTTCTTTTGAAAAATATATTAATCATTTATATAGCAGTTCTGGTTGGCCTATTTAAATGTTTTAACAACATTAATGTCTTCTATATGATGAGAGATTGCTTATATTTTTTCTCATAATGATTGATACTACCATAGAGAGAATTGATTTTGTTTTCCGATTATTTAAATGCAAGTTTGCGTATAGTGAGTTGCCACAACCTTGATGGCTATTTACTCAATAAGATAAGAGTGCTAAAGCATTTAATACATATTTATATAAATATTTAAGTAGACTTTATTTGGATTCATTTTTAAATGCTATTTCAAATTATCTTCTGAATCCTTTCTAGAGATTGAATAACTTTATGTAGAGAAAGCTTTGCAAAGCCTCCATAACATCTGTTCAGTTTGTTTGATTTGAGAGTAAAACATTTCCCATGAACATCTTGAAATAGTTTTAATCTTTTCACTCTTCCCAATTCATAAGGTTACGTAGCTTTAGCTCCAATTTTATCATGCATAGCAAAGAATTTCATTCAATCCTACCTCCATTTCAGATATAGTAAACAATACCAAAACTCAGATGTTCTTTGCTTTCTGTTTTTCTTTTTTCTCTCCCAAGTGTTTTGTGTGTGAGAGAGAGAGAGAAAGGAAATGCTAGATTACAAAGACTTTATTTCTCTCAAGGCTAAATTATTTTTTAAATAAAATAATAAAAAGCTACTCTTATTGTGCCATTATATTACCCTCTTTTTTCCTTCTCCTCTCTGAGGTCTGGCTCCTTCTCTCTCCCCTTTCTCATTTCTCCTAACTTTCACCAATATTATCATAATGGTTCTGAAAATATTTACAGAATATTTAGATACTTAGAAAATTTAGAGATACTTACAAATCCATTAAGACATTGCAAATACAAATTCAGAGTTGCCTTGAAATAAGAATAATAATATCTGGCAAATTATTTGAAGATCACATAGCTTCACTTCTCTTTGCATAGCACTAAATCAGTATACCTTCAAAGCTCTATAATTTAGGATTCAAAATTATGAAAATATGGAGAGTTTAGAAAAAGAGTAAAATATAATTTTTTTTTCTTTTTGTTCACTTCTATAAATAAAGAAAATAACTTGTTGGGGCCTGCTCCTGACAAAAACATTGCACTCTATACTTGAAAGTGTTGACACCATACTCTCCCATTCTACTTCTAACTTCCCATTTCCATAACCATTAGTTTTTGTTTGTTTGTTTGTTTGTTTGTTTGTTTTTACATCAACTATAGCTTCATCATGTTAATGCAGTCAGTAAAATAGCCAGAGACCACTTTCTTCCAGGTATCAATTGGTTTGTTAGTTTAATCCTTGCAGAGGTTAGAAAAAAAGTCTCAGTTTCAAAAAACTGGCACACAGGGAAAACAACAAGTAAGTAATAAACAATCCTGGAATCTGCAAGATCAAAAAAAAAAAAGACTAGAAATAAATGTATTTATCAAAGCAAAGGGAGAGCTACATCAGTGGGGTTTAGTAACAGCCACATCAAAAATATCAACAGAATCATGTTTCTGGCTATGCAGATAAGCACAATCATCATAGAGCCTAGAGAGGAAATTCAGAGTCTCTGGAAAGAAAGTGTAAGAAGTGAAAAAAGCTCATCAGAAACCACAGCTCTTTATCAATCAATCTTCATTTTTGCCTTGAAGGAGAATTAAGAGAGATTGATCAAAAATATTCTCTTGTGTGATTTCCTGAAAAGTAGATCTACAAATAAAAAACTTCAACCTTCCTCGGTGTCTCTGTTGAGCAAGAAAAATAAAAACAGGGTAATGGTTGGATCAGTCAGTCATCTGTGAAGAGCAACACATTCTTCACATAAAGAAGTCAAGACCTCTACAGCAGTAGTCCTGAAATCACAAGGTGCTAATACAGCTGGAGAGCTAATAAAGCCTGTTTCCTAGGTCCCACCCCAAAGGATCTGATTCATTATCATTGGTTTTTAATCCTCACTGCAGATTACATTATCTGAGGAGTTTAAGAAAAATACTAATACTCATCCTGACTCCGACATATTTAAGATTTAATTGTTTATAGATGGAATTTGGCTACCATTATTTTCCCAAAGCCTCCCAAGTCATTATAGCATACATTCAGGGATGAGAACCAGACTCTTAGGTAGAAGCTAAAAATCTGCTTTTAAAATAAGTATACTTCAAGTGAATCTGATGCATTGACTATACTTTGTATATATAATTATGCAAATGTAGGTACCCATCATATCACAAATCTGATATTCTAAGCAGTACATGTTTGAAGTGCTCGGTGGTTTGTGGCTTCCAAGCAAGGTTTTATCATTCATCATAACTTCTAGTTGTTATAATGATTTAAAGTAGTAGAGATGATCTAAATCAGCCATCAATCCAGGAATATTTTATTTTCGGAAGTCATACTTTCTTTTTAAATTTCATATTATTACATCAATATAATTTCTGTAACATGCTTAGTAGTTCAAATAACTATATAAACTAAAGACTTATTTAATATTATAAATGGAATTTGTACTGTAGAAGAGCACAACTGTTTGTGGCCTCTTAATGCTGAGCAATGGAAAAGTGGCTAGTGACTTAACACCTGCTTTCCAAGTAGACATGGTTCCTCAGTTTGAAATATTTTGTCGTTATAAGCATAATGAAGCCTGTTCTTTTTTTGTTTGTTTGTTTCCATTGGCATGAAATATCTTTTCCATCTTTTTATTTTCAGCCTATTTGTATCTTTATAGGGGAAGTTTGTTTCTTGTCAGTGACAGATCAGTGGGTCTTGTTTTTTTGTCTATTCAGCCACTCTAAATCTTTTGAATGTAGAGTTTAGTCCATCTACATTCAGTGTTATTATTGATAAGAAAAGATTTAATTCTCCTATATTGTTATTTGTTTTCTGATTGTTTTATGATCTCTTTCTTCTTTTTTTTCTTCCTGTCTTCCTTTAAGAGCAAATTATTTTTTTATAGATAGGATTTAATGTCTTTGTGTGTGTGTATGTTTATCCATTGTATATTTTTTTTGTTTCATGTCACCATGAGGCTTGCAAATACTATGTTATAATCCACTACTTTAACCTGATAATAACTTAACACTTTACATAAACAAACAAGCAAAAAGAAAGCTAATGAAAACTTTTATTAACTTTATGCCCCTCTTTTTAACTTTTTGTTGTTTCTATTTATGTCTTATTTTACTATGTCTTGAACAGTTGTTGTAGTTATTATTTTTAATTGGTTCATCATTTAGTCTTTCCACTTAGGATAAGATTAGTTTACACAGAATAGTTACAGTGTCATAATATTCTGTGTTTTTCTGTGTACTTATTATTAAAAGTAGGTTTTACACATTCCAGTTATTATTTATTTCTCATTAATGTCCTTTACATTCTGATTAATGTACTCCCTTTAACATCTCCTGTAGGATGGATCTAGTATTAATAAACTCCCTCAGCTTTTGTTTGTCTGGAAATGTCTTTATTTTTTCTTCATTTTTAAAGTTATTTTCAAGTGAGATACTATTTTAAGGTAAAAGGGGTTTTCTTTTTTTTTTTTTTTTTTTTTTTCAGCATTTTAAACATGCCATGCCATTCTCTCCTGGCCTGTAATGTTTCAGCTAAAAAGTCTACTGCCAGATGGATTGGAGCTTCATAGTGTATCATTTGTTTCCTTTCTCTTCCTGCTTTAATATTTTTCTTTATTTTAATCTCTGAGGGTTTGACCATGAAATGCCTTGAGGCAGTCTTCTTTGGGTCAAATCTGCTTGATGTTCTATAATCTTCTGGTATTTGAACTTTGATATTTTTCTCTAGATTTTGGAAGTCCCTGGTTATTATCCTTTTGAATAAACATTCTACCCCTACCTTTTTCTCTACCTCCTCTATATGGGCAATAACTCTTAGATATGCCCCTTACTGGCTATTTTTTCAGATTCTGTAGGCATGCTGTATTACTTTTATTCTTTTTTCCTTTTATCTCCTATGACTGTGTATTTTCAAATAACCTGTTTTCAACCTCATTAATTTTTGCTTCTGCATGATCAATTCTGTTATTAAAGAATTCTGATGAATTTTTCAGTGTGCTAATTGCATTTTTAGCTCCAGAATTTTTGTTTGATTCTTTCTAATTATTTTAATCATTTTGTTAAATTTAACTGGTAGAATTCTGAATTTTTTCTCTGTGTTATCTTGAATTTTTTTGAGTTTTCTTAATACACCTATTTTGAATGCCCTATCTCAAAGGTCACATACCATTGGTTCTCCAGGATTTGTCTCTGGTAGCTTATTTAGTTCAATTGGTGAGATCATGTTTTCCTGTATGGTGCTGATGCACTAGTAGATGTCCTTCGGTGTCTGAACATTAAAGAAATTGGTATTTATTTAAGACTCCTCTCCCTGGGCTTATTTGTAATTGTCCTTCTTAGTAAGGCTTTCCAGATATTTGAAAGGACTTGGGTGATGTGATCTAAGATATTTTTGCTTTAAGGGGAACTCCAAGCCTAGTAATACTGTGGCTGTTGCAGACTCACTACTGCCTTGATAGTCTTGGACAAAATCCAAGAAAATTCTTTGGATTGCCAGGCAGAAATTCTTGTTCTTTTTTTCCATTGTCCAAAACAACAAAGTTTCTCTCTTTTTTTCTGAGTTATCTAAATCTGGATGTGGAGTGACATAAGTAAGCACTCCTGTGATCACAACAACTATGAATTGACTGAAATAGACCTATGCCAGCACAGCACTGGGTCTCACCTAAGGCCTGATATAACCACTTCCTACTGCCTATGTTTGTTTGGGACCCAGAGGCTCTACAGTCATAAGGTGGCAAAGCCAGCCAGGCCTGTATAGTTTCCTTTTGGGCAATAAAGTCTTCCAGGCTCCAAGTGGGTCCAGAATTGCCATCTGGGTGTCAACGACTGGAGTCAAAAACCTTAGAAGTCTACTTTGTATTCTATTGAATTGTGTCTAAGCTGGCACTCAAACCACAGCATACAGTCCTTGTCACTCTTTGCTCTTCTTTTCAAAGGCAGAAGAGCCTCTCCCCATTGCCACAGCCACCCATGGTCATCAGGAGAACTGCCAAACTAGCCCTAATATTTCCTTAAGTCATAAGGTCTTTTAAGTCAGCTTGTGGTGAATGCTGCCTGGTCAGTGATTCACTCTTCAAGGCATTGGGCTCCTCTCTGGCCCAGGGTGGGTCCAGAAATGTCATCAAAGTGTCAATTATTAAAACCTGGAACCTAAAATATTCCCTTGGTGTTCTACCTTGCTTTGGCCACGTTGTTACCTAAAGTGCAAGACAAAGTCCCTTTTACTTTTCCCTCTGCTTTTCTCAAGAAGTTTTTCCCTATAGTCACCACAGCTAGTTGTGTGCTTAGTCTCACTTGAAGCCAGCAAGTTACAGAGGCTCACAATGACCCTCAATTTTGTACCTGGGTACTACTAGTGGTTATTCAGAGGCCAGGGGCTTTTAGTTAGTGGCTTATGAATGCTGCAAGAAGTAGGTCCTTTCCTTCAAGGCAGGAGGTTTCCTTATGGCTCAGGATTTGTCTAGAAATGTCACCTGTGAGCTTAGGCCTGGAACAGGGGCTTCAGGACTCTGACTCGTGGCCTATTTTGATGTGGCTGAGCTGATATCTAAGATGCAAGATGATAAAGTTCTCCCAACTCTTCTTTACCCTCTCCTCAAGTTAATGAAAAGAGTCTCTTTTGAATTCAAGAGCTGTACAGCCTGGGGTTATGGGAGGGGTAATGCCAGCACTCCCTTGGTATGTCACATCACCCTAGTCCAGTGTCTCTGGGCCTACTTCAGCCATATAACTCACCTAAGAGTTGCAGTCCTTATGGCCTAGACTTTCTTTCAAGTTTACTTAGAGTCCAAGAACACTTTGTCTATGGGTGGCAAGGTTTCCTGGCACTCAAGTTTGAACTGCTAGGATTGGTGATTTCTCTCTGGCTAAAGCTGATTTAAATGCTTTCTCTGTGGGTTGACATCAGCTGAGTTTTTTCTGTTTTTTCTTTCTGTTCTAACAGAACAGTAATAAATTCAGCACCTCACATTTTCATGGTTCTCCATCTACTAGACCCCAGTGATGCTCTCTGCACCAGGCTGCTGCTGCAGAGGGTGAAAGAGGGTTCGTGTTGGTGATTCAGGACAGATTTTTTAAAATCTCTTCAGCACCTCTTTAGTAACATGAAGTTAAAACCATGTGTTATGAGTGCACACCTGATTTTTGTTATTTATGAAGGTGGTTTTTCTGTGTAGATAGTTGTTAACTTTGTGTTCCTGAGTGTGAGAAGAATTGATTGAGCTTTCTATTTTATTGTCTTGCTACTGAGAATACCATTAATAGATTCTTTTGATAAGAAATCATTTTTAATTTTGATAAAGTCTAGTATTTCAAGCTTTTATTTATTAAATATTCCTTTCTATATAACAACTAGTAAAACTTTGCCTACCCCAGATTACAAAGTTTTTTATGTTTTCATCCAGATGGTTTATAATTTTAGTTTTTACATTTAATTCATAATCCATCTGAAAATACTTTTTCTGTATTATTTTATATTAAAGTGATAGGTTGTTGTATTTGCCATACAAATATTCAAGTGTTTTAAACATCGTTTCTGGAAAACAGATTAGATTACGTTCTTGACTGGATTGGGTGGATTATTTTGTCAAAAATCGTATTACTGTATAAGTGTAGAATGGTTTCCATCCAGTGTTCTCTGTTTTATTACCTATTAGTCAATTTTTATGCCAGTACCACACTGTTTTGATATTGAAAATTTAAATTAAGTCCTGAAGTCTGATAGTAAATAAAATGTGTACCTTTAAAATCACTCATTTGGTAGGACCTGAACTCAGCTATGAATCAAGTAAACCTGATAAATATCTACAAAACTCTTTAACCCCTCCCAAAAAAAAACCAGAATCTACATTTTTTTCTCATTGCCGCATGGCACTTACTCTAAAATTGATCACATAATCAGAAGTAAAACACTCCTCAGCGAATGCGAAAAAACAATCTCTTAGACGACATCATGATCAAATTGGAACTCGAGATTAAGAAATTCACTCAAAACCAGACTACATAGAAATCCAACAACCTGCACCTGAATGACTCTTACATAAATAATAACATTAAGACAGAAATCAAGAAGTTCATTGAAACTAATGATAACAAAGACACGTGTACCAGAATCTCTGGGATACATACAGCTAAAGCAGGGTTAACAGGAAATTTTATAGCAATAACCGTTCACATCAAAAAGCTATAAATATCTCAAGTAAACAGTCTAACATCACAACTCAAAGAGAGAATCAAGAGTAAACAAACCTCAAAGATAGCAGAAAACAAGAAATAATGAAGTTCAGAACAGAACTAAAGGAGATAGAGACACAAAAAAACTCTTCAAAAAATAAACACATTCAGGAGAGGGTTTTTTAAAAAATAAAAATAAAAAAATACATAGACAACTAGCTACACTAATGAAAAAATAATAATCAAGTAAACACAATCATAAATGGTAAGTGGGATATTACCACTGACCCCACAGAAATACATACAAACATCTAAGAAAACTATAAACTCCTCTATAAAAATAAACTATAAAATCTGGAAGAAATGGATAAATTCCTAGAAACATGCAGTCTCCTAAGACTGAACCAGGAAGAAATTAAATCCCTGAATAGGCCAATAACAAGTTCTGAAATTGAAGCAATAATAAATAGCCTACCCAACAAAAGAAGCCCAGGACCAGATGGTTCACAGCTGAATTCTACTACAGGTACAAAAAGGAGCTGGTACCATTTGTACTGAAACTGTTCCAAACAATTGAAAAGGAGGGACTCCTTTCTAACTCATTCTATGAGATCAGCACCATTCTGATAACCACACTTGGCAGAGGTACAAAAAAAAAAAAAAAAAAAAAAACTTCAGGTCAATATCTTTGATGAATATTGATGCAAAAATTCTCAATTAAATACTGGTGAACTGAATCCAGCAGCATATGAAAAAGATTATTTACCATGCTCATGTTGGCTTCATCCTGAGGATGAAAGTTTGGTTTAACATACACAAATCAATAAATGTAATTCATCACATAAACACAACCAATGACAAAAGACACACAATTATCTCAATAGATGCAGAAAAAACCCTCAGTAAAATTCAACATCCCTCTATGATAAAAACTCTCAATAAACTAGTTATTGAAATAATATATCTCAAAATTAAAAGAGACATATAGGACAAACCCATAAGCAGTATCATAATCAATGGTCAAAAGCTGAAAGGATTCCCATCGAAAACTGGCACAACACAATGATGTTCTCTCTCACGAGTCCTATTCATCATAGTATTGGAAGTTCTGGTCAGGGCAATCAGGCAAGAGAGAGAAGTAAAGCATATTCAATTAGAAAGAGAGAAAATCAAATTATCTTTGTTTACAGATTACATGATCCTGCATCTAGAAAACCCCTTTTGCTCAGCCAAAAAACTCATTAAGCTGATAAACACCTTCAGCAGTTTTAGGATATAAAATCAATCTGCAAAAATTGCTAGCATTCCTATGTGCCAGCAGGCAAGCAGAGAGCAAAATCATGAGTGAACTCCCATTCACAATATCCACACACCCAAAAAAGAAAACTTAGAAATATAGCCAGCAAAAAAACTGAAGGACTTTATTAAGGTGAGCTACAAACCATTATTCAAAGAAATAAAAAAGGATATGAAAATCTCCTGAAACTGATAAGCAACTTCAGCAAAGTCTCAGGATACAAAATCAATGTGCAGAAATCACAAGCGTTTCTATGCACCAATAACAGACAGAGAGCCAAACCAAAAGTGAGCTCCCATTCACAATTGCTACAAAGAGAATAAAATACCTAAGGATACAACTAACAAAGGTTGTAAAGGACCTCTTCAAGGAGAACTACAAACCACTGCTCAAGAAAATAAGAGAGGACACAAACAGATGGAAAAACGGATTCCATGCTCATGGTTGGGAAGAATTAACATCTTGAAAATGACGAAACGGCCAAAGTAATTTACAGATTGAACACTATCCCCATCAAGCTACCTATGATCTTCTTCACAGAACTTGAAAAATCCACTTCAAACTTCATGTGGAACCAAAACACAGCCCACATAGCCAAAACAATCCTAAGCAAAGGGAACAAAGCTGGAGGCATCACACTGCCTGACTTCAAACTGTACTACAAGGCCACAGTAACCAAAACAGCATGGTACTGGTGTCAAAACAGAGACTTAGACCAATGGAACAGAACAGAGGCCTCAGAAGCAACACCACACATCTACAACCATCTGATCTTTGACAAACTTGAGAAAAACAAGCAATGGGGAAAGGAGTCTGTTTAATAAATGGTGTTGGGAAAACTAGCTAGCCATGTGCAGAAAGCAGAAACTGGGCCCCTTCCTGACACTTTACACTAAAATTAACTCAAGATGGATTAAAGATCTAAACATACGACCTAAAGCCATAAAAACTCTAGACCATAACCTAGGCAAAATCATTCAGGACATAGTCATAGGCAAGGACTTCACGGCTAAAACACCAAAGGCAATGGCAACAAAAGCAAAAATAGACAAATGGGACCTAATTAATCTCCAGAGTTTCTGTACAGCAAAGGAAACAATCATTAGAGTGAACAGGCAACCAACAGAATGGGAAAATTTTTTTTCAATCTACCCATCTCACAAAGGGTGAATATACAGAATCTACAAAGAACTAAAACAGATTTACAAGAAAAAAACAAGCAAACCCATTCAAAAGTAGGTGAAGGATATGAACAGACATTTTACAAAAGAAGACGTCTATGAAGCTAACAAACATATGAAAAAATGCTCATCATCATTGGTCATCAGAGAAATGCAAATCAAAACCACATTGAGATATCATCTCACACCAGTTAGAATGGAGATCATTAAAAAATCTGGAGACAACAGATGCTGGAGAGTATGTGGAGAAGTGTAAATTAGTTCAACCATTGTGGAAGACAGTGTGGTGATTCCTCAAGGACCTAGAAATAAAAATACGATTTGACCCAGCAATTCCATTACTGGGTATATACCCAAAGAATTATAAATTGTTCTATTATAAAGACACATACACACGTATGTTCATTGCAGCACTGTTTACAATAGGAAAGACCTGGAACCAACCCAAATGCTCATCATCAATAGACTGGATAAAGAAAATGTGGCACATATACACCATGGAATACTACACAACCATAAAAAATGGTGAGTTTGTGTCCTTTTTAGGGACATGGGTGAATCTGGAAACCATCATTCCCAGAAAACTGACTCAAGAACAGAAAAGCAAACACCATATGTTATCACTCATAGGTGGGTGTTGAACAATTAGAACATGCAGACACAGGGAAGGGAGCATCACACACTGTGGTCAGTAGCTGGGGCTAGTGAAGGGACAGCATGGGTGGGGAGGGTGGGGAGGGATAATTAGGGGAGAAATACCAGATATAGGTGATAGGGGGAATGAAGGCAGCAAACCACCTTGTCATGTATGTACCTATGCAACAATCCTCCATGATCTGCACATGTACCCCAGAACCTAAAGTACAATTTTAAAAAAAAGGATATGAACAAATGTAAAAACATTTTATGCTCATGGATAGGAAAAACCAATACCAGGAAAATATCCATAATGCGTAAAGTAATTTGTAGATTCAATGCTATTTTCACTAAACTTTCATTGACATTCTTCACCGAATTAGAAAAATCTATTTTAAAGTTAATGTGAAAATTAATAAAAGCCCAATGAGCCAAGATAATTCTAAGCAAAAAGTACAAAGCTAAAGGCATTATGCTACCTAACTTCTAACTATATTACAAGACTATAGTAACCAAAACAGATTAGTACTTGTACAAAAACAGACACATAGACCAATGGAACAGCATAGAGAAGTCAGAAATAATACTGTATACCTACAACTGTTGTAGGAAAATCCAGGTTTTTGTCATGACCAGGAAAGATTAGACTAGCAGATGCTATGAAGGGAATTTTTGGGGCCAAAAAGAAAAAAGAAAAAATTTCAGCAGAGCAAGAGGGAAGCCCGTTAAGCAACTCCTACACCAGGACACAGGAACTTAAGAGGCAGGGCTACTCCCCTCTGCAAACAGCACGAACTTTCATGTCTCCACCCCATTCTTCCAGTGCACAGGTCAGCCAGGGGTTCTCCAAGGAACCCTTTATACTTGACCATCTCATTTCCCCTGTAAAGTACATCTAATGGCCATTAGAATAAGGATAGGGATAAGGATGAAGACCAATCTTAACTGCTTCCTGCTAACAGGGGTGCTGTTTGGGGAAAATGGCAGTTAGAGCTCCCTCAGAGATCTATCTAAGGATCCCTCGCAGAGGGGGCCATTTTCCAAGGCTTTGGTTGCATGACCATTTGGAGTTTGATGGCCTAAAGGTGAGAAGAGACAGACTGGGTTATTAGAAAATTTATTTATCACAATAAAACAAAACAAAACAAAGGGGAGGTGAGGAGAACTCAAAGATTCTGAGGCCTTTTACCAGTTTGTACAGAGAGATAGGGGCCAAAAGCCTGACTGACAAAAATTTAAAAAACTTTGCTCTTTCACTGGCATGCCAGGCTTCTGGTTTCCCATTTCCTTAGCTCAACCCTAATCCAACCAGTTTATGGTTTGAGGAAGTAAGCTTTCCCAGTTTGGAGGATGCATTTGAGGAGAGTGTTCTATAGTATGGAGACACAATTGCCTATTAGTGAAGAGAGGACAGAGGAGGAAAAAGGAAAAAAATGATTTTATTTTCAAAGGAGTCCCAGAGAATCAGTATGCATTCAAAAGGAGTATAAACTGAAGATGAATGGCTACTCATCTGGAAAAAGGGGAGCAAATGAGCAATGAGCAAATGCTGAAAGCATTCCCCTTGAAAACTGGCACAAGACAATGATGTCCTCTCTCACCAGTCCTATTCAACATAGTATTGGAATTTCTGGCCAGGGCAGTCAGGAAAGAGAAAGAAATAAAGAGAGGAATTCCCTACCCTTCCTAGAGCTGGGGTACATGAGGGAGGAAAAGTGAACTGTTCCTCTTTCTTTCCTCCATTCTTATATCCCCAAGTTCTGGCGACCATGACAGAGTGACACCTATAAGTGCCAAAGTGGCTTGCACCCATGAATCAAGGAGGGATGAGAGAATAGGAATTATCTGCTCTTATCTATGCCTCTATTTCCTCTACTTTCAGAAGTATTGGATTACCCTATACCTCATTTATGCCACTAGTATGACATTTATCCATGAAATGGAAGGCTTGGTTTAATCAGCAAGAATCAGTCATGCTCACCTGCACTGTGCTTTTTAATCTCTGTTATCATCTGCCCCTGGATCCCTTAGATCCAGCTTTCTGTCCTGGGCTTTCACCCAATTGGAATTTAGTTTGGGACAAAAATGTGTCTCAGGGTGTGTTGCACGGACACCTTATCATAAACCAAATTCTAAGATGAAGCTGTGGATTTGAGTCCTCCTCCAACAAGGGAGAGAAAGAAAGTTTTGTAACATGCCCAGATAACAGGTGGCTATAATTATGCTTGCTAAAATTTGGATGCATGGTGCTTGGCTTTGGTTACTTCTCTTGGTCTTACTTTTCCAAAGGAAAAATAAAAATCTGATAATGCGCATCCTATTTATTCCATTCACCTGGCAAGATTTCAGAATAATTGCTCAGAACTAGAATATTGATGCAGATTTTTAGATTTCCCACCCCTCTTTTTCTTTCTGAGTTGCAGCCAGAGATTGCTGGCTGGTTCACAGAAACAAGCAGGATTAGTTTAAAAATGTAGGCAAAAACCTAAAAAAAAATGAATGAGTTCAGAATTTAATGACAAATGCATTATGAGTTTTGGAACATAATTTCTTTCTCTTTAGTCCTTGTTTTTGTTAAATAACAAATCATAATAGGACTAAGTTGTTTGCAAAATAGACTTTACCCTTGTACTTGGCCTGATTATTTTCATAAAGGGCAGCAAAAATAACTATTTTTACACAGGTATTTTAGATTGGCTTTAATGGGACTCTGTTCCACAAGGAATCTCAGATAAGAACTCTTAAAACTGATTCTGATTCCTGGCAAGATGGCCGAATAGGAACACAGGAAAGCCCTTCAGACTCAGAGTCGATCTTTCAGCAGAAATGCTACAAGCCAGAAGAGAGTAGGGGGGCAATATTCAACACCTTTAAAGAAAAGAATTTTCAACCCAAATTTTATATCCATCCAAAATAAGTTTCATAATTGAAGGAGAAATAAAATCTTTTACACACAAGTAACTGCTGAGAGATTTTGTCACCACCAGGCCTGCCTTACAAGAGCTTCTGAAGGAAGCACTAAGCATGGAAAGGAACAAACAGCACCAGCCAATGCTCCCATTGCTCAACACCTGTCTATGAGTGAGAACATGCAGTGTTTGATTTTCTGCTCCTGTGTCAGTTTGCTGAGAATGATGGCCAGATATAGGTGAGGGAGAGGAAGGCAGCAAATCACACTGCCACGTGTGTACCTACACAACAATCTTGCATGTTCTTCACATGTACCCCAAAACCTAAAATGCAATAAAAAAAAAGTACCAGCCAATGCAAAAACATACCAAATTGTAAAAACCATTGACATCATGAAGAAGCTGGATCAACTAGCAAGCAAAATTATCATCTAGAATTATAATGGCAGGATCAAATTTACACATAACAATATTAACCTTAAATGTAAATGGGCTAAATGCCCCAATCAAAAGACACAGACTGACAAATTGGATAAAGGGTCAAGATTCATCAGTGTGCTGTGTTCAGGATACCCATCTCATGGGCAAAGAAACACATAGGCTCAAAATAAAGGGATGGAGGAAGATGTACCAAGCAAATGGAAAGGAAAAAAAAAGAAAAAAAGCAGGGGTTGCAATCCTAGTCTCTGATAAAAACAGATGTTAAACCAACAAAGATCAAAAGAGACAAAGAAGGGCATTACATAATGGTAAAGGGATCAATGCAACAAGAAGAGCTAATTATCCCAAATATATATGCACCCAATACAGGAGCACCCAGATACATAAAGCAAATTCCTAAACACATACAAGGAGACTTAGACTCCCACATAATAATAGTGGGAGACTTTAACACCTCACTGTCAATATAAGACAGGTCAATAAGAAAGAAAATTAACAAGGATATCCAGTACTTGAATTCAGATCTGGACCAAGCAGACCTAACAGACATCTAAAGAACTATCCACCCTAAATCCACAGAATATACATTCTTCTCAGTACCACATCGCATTTATTCTAAAATTGACTACATAATTGGAAGTAAAATACTCCTCAGCAAATGCAAAAGAATGGAAATCATAACAAAAACTATTTCAGACCACAGTGCAATCAAATTAGAGCTCAGGATTTAAAAACTCACTCAAAACCAGATATAAAGATGTTCTTTTAAACCAATGAAAACGAAGACACAGCATACCAGAATCTCTAGGACACATTTAAATCAGTGGCCAGAGGGAAATTTATAGCACTAAATGCCCATAAGAGAAAAAAGGAAAGATCTAAAATCAGTACCCTAACATTATGATTAAAAGAACTAGAGAAGCAAGAACAAACAAATTCAAAAGCTAGCAGAAGACAAGAAATAACTGAGATCAAAGCAGAACTGAAGGAGATAGAGACACGAAAAATCCTTCAAAAAAAATCAATAAATCCAGGAGCTGGTTTTGTGAAAAGATCAACAAAATAGATAGATCACTAGCCAGCCTAATAAAGAAGGAAAGATAGAAGAATCAAACAGATGCAATAAAAAACTGATAAAAGGATAACACCACTGATACCACAGAAATACAAACTACTCTTAGAGAATACTGTAAACACCTCTATGCAAATAAAACAGAAAATCTAGGAGAAATGGGAAAATTCCTGGAAACTTTCACCCTCCCAAGGCTAAACCAGGAAGAAGTAGAATCCTCAAGTAGACCAATAGCAAGGTCTGAAATTGAGGCAGCAATTAATAGCCTACCAATCAAAAAAATCCAGGACCAGATGAGTACTCAGCCAAATTCTACCAGATGTACAAAGAAGAGCTGGTACCATTTCTTCTGAAACTATTTCAAACAATAGAGAAAGATGGAATCCTCCCTAACTTATTTTATGAGACAACATCATACTGATATCAAAACCTGGCAGAGACACAATTAAAAAGGAATATTTCAGGCCAATATCCATGATGAACATTGATGCAAAAATTATCAATAAAATACTGACAAACTGAATACAGCAGCACATCAAAAAGCTTATCCATCATGATAAAGTCAGCTTCATCCCTGGGAAGCAAGGCTGGTTCAACATATGCAAATCTATAAACATAATCCATCATATAAAAAGAACCAATGCCAAAAACCACATGATTATCTCAATAGATGCAGAAAAGGAAGGCATTTGACAAGACTCAACAGCCCTTCATGCTAATAACTCTCAATAAACTAGGTATCAACAGAACGTATCTCAAAATAAAAGCTATTTATGACAAACACACAGCCAATATCATAGTGAATGGGCAAAAACTGAAAGCATTCCCTTTGAAAACCAGTACAAGACAAGAATGCTCTCTCTCACCACTCCTATTCAATGTAATATTGGAAGTTCTGGCCAGGGCGATCAGGCAAGAAAAAGAAATAAAGAATATTCAATTAGGAAAAGAGGAAGTCAAATTGTCTCTATTTGCAGATGACATGATTGTGTATTTAGAAGACCCCGTCATCTCAGCCCAAAATATCCTTAAGCTTATAAGCAACTTCAGCAAAGTATCAGGATAAAAAATCAATGTGCAAAAATCATAAGCATTCATATACACCAATAACAGACAAACAGTGGACCAAATCATTAGTGAACTCCCATTCACAATTGTTGCAAAGAGAATTGTTCCAGGAATACAATGTAGAAGGGAGGCAATGGACCCCTTGAAGGAGAACTACACATCACTGCTCAAGGAAATAAGAGAGGACAAAAAGAGATGGAAAAATGTTCCATGCTTATGGTTAGGAAGAATCAATATTGTGAAAATGGCCATAATGTGCAACATAATTTATAGATTCAATGCTATCTCCATCAAGCTGCCATTGATGTTCTTCAAAAATTGGGAAAAAAAAAGCCACCTTAAATTTCATATGGAACCAAAAATAGAGCTCGCATAGCCAAGACCATCATAAGCAAAAAAAAAAAAAACTGGAGGCACCAGGCTACCTGACTTCCAACTGTACTACAAGGCTACAGTAATGAAAACAGCATGGTACTGGTACCAAAACAGAGATATAGACCAATGGAACAAAACAGAGGCCTGAGAAACAATGCTATACACGTATAACCATCTGATCTTTGACAAACATGACAAAAACAAGCAATGGGGAAAGAATTCCCTATTTAATAAATGATGTTGAATAAACTGGCTAGCTGTATGCAGGAAGCTGAAACTGTATCCCTTCCTTACACCTTATACAAAAATTAACTCAAGATGGATTAAAGATTTAAATGTAAGTCCCAGCACCATAAAAACACTAGAAGAAATCTAGGTAATACCATTCCGCACATAGTCATGGGCAAAGATTTCTTGACTAAAACATTGCCAAAAGCAATGGCAACAAAAGACAAAATAGACAAATGGGATCTAATTAAACTAAAGAGTGTCTGTGAAACAAAAGAAACTACCATTAGAGTGAACTGGCACCCAGCAGAATGGGAAAAAATTTTTGCAATCTACCCATCTGACAAAGGGCTAACATCAAGGATCTACAAAAAACCTAAATTTACAAAAAAAAAAAAAAAAAAAAAAAAAGCAAACGACCCAATCAAAAAGTGGACAAAGAATAGGAACAGACACTTTTCAAAATAAGACATTTATGCAGCCAACAAACATACGAAAAAATGTTCATCTTCTCTGGTCATTAGAGAAATGCAAATCAAAACCACATTGAGGTACCATCTCATGCCAGTTAGAATGACAATCATTAAAAAATTAGTAGACAACAGATGCTGGAGAGGATGTGGAGAAATAGGAATGCTTTTACACTGTTGGTAGGAGTGTAAATTAGTTCAACCATTGTGGAAGACAGTGTGGCGATTCCTCAAGGATCTAGAAATAGAAATACTTTTGACCCAGCAATCCCATTACTATGTATATATCCAAAGGATTATAAATCATTCTACTACAAAAACGCATGCACACACATGTTTATTGCAGCACTGTTCACAATAGCAAAGACTTGGAACCAACTCAAGTACCCATCAATGACAGACTGGATAAAGAAAATGTGACACATATACACCATGGAATACTATGCAGCCGTAAAAAGGGATGAATTCATGTCCTTTGCAGGGACATGAATGAAGCTGGCAATCATCATTCTCAGCAAACTGACGCAAGAACAGAGAACCAAAGACTGCATATTCTCAGTCATAAGTGGATGTTGAATAATAATAACACATGGACACAGGGAGGGGAACATCACACACCAGGGTCTGTTGGGGGGTGGGGGGCTATGGAAAGTATAGCAGGGGAATGGGAGCTGGGGAGGGATAGAATTAGGAGAACTACCTAATGTAGATGACGGGGTGATGGAGGCAGCAAACCACCATGGCACATGTATACCTATGTAACAAACCTTCAAGTTCTGCACATGTACCACAGAGCCTAGTGTGTGTGTGTACACACACACACACACACACACACACACACACACAAAGAACTCTTAAAAGCTGAGCCCAGCTATGGGTTCATATCCTCAAGTAACTGTGATTTGGGTGATCCTCTCCTGTTAAGGTCCCAAGATAAATTTGGAGCTCCTGTGCCTGTTATAAAGTTACATTTTTTATTGACCGATCACAGATCAGAAACCCTGTATAAGGACAGCATAGACAAGGGTATGAAACCAGTCTCCCCAAGGACTTTTATCAGCTCTGCAAGTCAAACTTGAGTTCTTCAAATGAAGTATATTCTTCCACTCAAAGCCTTGGTAAAGCAACCACTTTCTCCAATTGCATCCTGTTGCAAAAGAAAATGAACTTTTTTGCACTGATGCCAGTTATAAGGACATAAATTAAGAATACTCACAGATAGTTTACAAGTTTGGGAGGAACCAGGCAGAGAGAAACAAAAATGCTCCAAATATTGTTCACAGGATTATACCTTACTCAATCATTCAAGGTCATAAATAGTTCAAAATTAGTTTTCTTGAATCTAAAAGACAAAACAGTGATTAACAATACTCCAAGCAAAAATCAAAAAGATTTGCTTCAGTTTTCTAAGTTCAGTTCATTTAGTTAAATCTTGCTTTGCTTGATATTTGTGAACATTTTAGCTCTCCATGGGTCCTTTACATTTTTCTTTATTCCAAAGTTGTGAGAAATCTGTATTTAAGAGCACCTGTCAGAAGCTTATAGCTTTAGCTTATTATAAACCATCTTTTGAAAAAGATTAAGCCAAGACAAAAATTGTCATAATTACAAATTATCTAGGGTAGTTACAGTTAGAAATACTATTGACAAGTTTGGTTATTTCCATGATTTACAATAATTCAACATAATAACCTTAATTATGATTAATATAATAGACCTAGACAGTATAATTTCAGAAATCCTATACAATTTTGGAATATGTTAGTATTATTCACCAAAATATAACTTAAAGTAGATTTTACACCATTTTGGTAATCTCATGTAACTAAATATGTCAAATAATCCTGTTTTTCTGTCTTCTAGAGGCTCCAGGGTCCCTCTAAAGCATCCCAAAATCCAGATGTCAAAAAAGACCATTTTGAAACTGAAGTTTTATTTTGGAAAACATGTTAAACATGTTAGAGATTTAAAACATTTGATGTTATGAAATAGAATCCCAGATTACCATAATTGTTTATTTTGCCAAAATAATGACTTGGAAAGCAAAAATCCCTTTTATAACCCTTAAAAATTTTGCCAAAGTGCAGATTTGTGTGTTAAGGGAATGTTGTTGTGCTTTTATTTTAATGCTTAATGTACAGAAAAACGATATAATTCCTTTCTTGAATTTAGTGAATATTTTCACACACAGAATTTTTTGCAAGATTAAATTTTACAATCCTTCCACCACTTGTTTTATCCTTTAGCTTTATTTTATGTAATTCCAAACAATTATTTAACCCTAGGCTATTATTTATATATTTATGCCTTTCTATAATTTTTTGCTAAAAACAGATTTTGCTGTTCTTACACATGTTGCATGTAAATCTATTTCCAGTAATTTAAATTACATGCTATAAAAATAACTCCTTGTAATTTTTAATTTTAATGTAAAACCTGGTAAGTTGCCTTGATCATTATTGGTAAGTTGTCTTGGATGCTAGCTGCATCCAAGGTTTGACTCCACCCAGCACAATTAGGAGCATGGTTAATTTCATACCACAGCATTTATCTTCCCTCTAAAACAGTTTGATCCAAGCACTTATCTTCCTTAGGCCAATTAATTAGAAAATTAAAGCTCTTTGTATAGTCATCACACACACAACACATATACAACTACACAGACAGGCAGAAAAAACCCAGTTACCACAAGATTCTTTTTTTTGCCAGTCTCCTATTTGGACCACTGGCCTTTTGGTGCTATTAATTCCTGGGGTTCCAGGAATGACAAAAACAGAGATCTCTCCACTCTCATGTATGCATTAAAAGTGTCAAGCAAAAATGGAGAAAAATAATTCAGTTGACTGAAAAAAAAAACTTCTATTTCCAGCAAAACAAAGTCTAAGAAAAGGAAAACATAAAGGCCTTTTAAATATAACTATAACTTGAATGTCCACTTTTAGTTAAGCTGATAACGCCTTAATAAAATATTTTTAACTCTCTTATCAACTGACAACCGGCCAATAGTTCTGGCTTTCAAACTTTACTAAATGTTTAGAGAAAAGAAAATTGAATGCAGTTTGTGGAGAAGAAGGGAATCAACAAATAGCAAAAGATCATGCAGATATAAAACCAGAAAGGACTCATTTCTGAAGCCAGGATTGAATCCTGAAGCAAAGTTTGCTACAGACCATATAGAAAGACACACAAAGCACACCAGATTGGCTACAGCTTAAGTCTAGCCTCATAAGTCCTTTTTCACAATTAAAACTCTACAGATAATATAAATAGTAATCCCCATCATTTCTGGCCCAGAAAAATGTCTTCCAAAAGGAAAAAAAAAAGTCATTTAAAAGTTACTTGCTGAGGGGGTAAAGAAAAAGATTCCTAACGGAAGAACCTTTCATTCTTATACAAATGATTTTTCCACCCGGGAGAAAAGCTTAATTTCTGTAGGATGGAGCAGAACTATTTGACTGGGGGAGGGGGAGAATCCATGAAGGCCTGGCGGGGAACTCCAGCCAGATGTGCAGGGCCCTTGGGCCACATGTCCCAGCCTGGGAAGGGAGAGGAGAGTGGCTGCTCACCTGTCTATCCCAAAAAAGGTAGAAAAATGCCATGGAAAAGCTGGGTTGGACTGAAACCAACATTTCTGACACCGAGGAGCAACAGGGGGTGGGGTACAGTTGCCTTTACCCTCAGAAGAAATCTGAGGGAAACGAAACTTAGAAGCAAAAGATAAAAAAAAAAGAGAAAAAGGTTTTTTGATTTGCATCTTACTCACCCTTTCCCCAGCCCCACATTGCACATCAAAATGTAAGAAAATCTAGGTTCTTAACACAAGGTTAGACTTGCAGATGCTTTGATGGACAAGAGAAAGCAGAATTTATTGCGTGAATAAAGAAAAGGTGAAAAGGTTTCAGCAGTGTGAAGGGGAAGCCTGCTAACTGGATCCTGCCCCACCGTACAGGAACTCAAGAGGCTGACTCCAACTCTCTGCAAATTTATGGCATAAATTTCCATGGTTCTGCTTCATTCCCCCAGTGCACAGGACCTGTGGAGGTCCTGTGGGGACCCCTTTATAATTAACTGTCTCACAAGCATCTGATCTTCAATAAACCTGACAAAAACAAGCAATGGGAAAATGATTCCCTATTTAATAAATACTGCTGGGAGAACTGGCTAGCCATATGCAGAAAATTGAAATTGGAACCCTTCCTTATACATTATACAAGAATCAACTGAAGATTGATTAGAGGCTTAAATGTAAAACCCAAGAAGAAAATTAAAACCCTAGAAGAAAATCTAGGCAATACCATTCAAGACATATTCACAGGCTAAGATTTTAAGACAAAAACACCAAAAGCAATTGCAACAAAATAAAAAATTGACATATGAGATCTAATTAAACTAAAGAGCTTCTGCACAGCAAAATAAACTATCATCAGACACAGCATACAAAATGGGAGAAATTTTTTAAATCTATCCATTTGACAAAGGTCTAATATTCAAGATCTATAAGAAAAACAAACGAATTTACAAGAACAAAAAAAAATCAAAAAGTGAGAAAAGGACATTAGCAGACACTTCTCAAAAGAAGACATATATATGGCCAACCCATGAAGAAAAGCTCAACATCACAGATCATAAGAGAAATGCAAATCAAAGCCACAATGAGATACCATCTCATACCAAGCATAATAGTTATTACTAAAAAGTCAAAAAACAACAGATGCTGGCAAAATTGTGGAGAAAAAGGAACTCTTTTATACTGTTGATTAGAATATAAATTAATTTACCATTGTAAATGACAGTGTGGTGATTCCTCAAAGACCTAGAAGCAGAAATACCTTTTGACCCAGCAATTTCATTACTAGGTATATTACCTATAGGAATATAAATCATTCTATTATAAAGATACATGCACATGTATGTCCATTGCAGCACTATTCACATTAGCAAAGATATGGACCTGACCTAAATGCCCATCAATTATAGATTGGATGAAGAAAATGTCATATATCTACACCAGAAAATACTATACTGCCATAAAAAGGAAAGAGATGATGTCCTTTGCAGTTATATGGATGGAGATGGAAGTCATTATCCTCAGCAAACTAACACAGGAACAGAGAATCAAACATTGCATGTCCTCACTTATAAGTGGGAGCTGAACAATGAGACCACATGTACAAATAATGCACTTAGGTGATGTGATGATCTGTGCAGCAAACCACCATGACACACGTTTAACTATATAAGAAACCTGCACATCCTGCACATGTACCTTTGAACTTACAATAAAATTTTAAGGAAAATAAGTAAATTTGAAAAAATTCAAAAAAGAATTACTCATTTGGAATAAAATATTAGGCATTTAGACAGACCCCATTTATACCACACGTGTTAACTGCTTGTGTAATATGTAGTGATGCATTGAGTCTTATTTTCTGATAACATATTAACACCATTTAGTCAAGGATTTTGCTTATTTCTAGTTGTTTGGAGTAAGTGTAGAATGGAGCAGAGGAGGATGTAGTAGACAGATGTAGCTGGAAAACAATCCTGGAAATGTAATCAAGTATATAATAGCTCTCAATTTGATCCAAATATGGAAGACACTATAAAGTACGGATGCTACAGTAATTGGAAAGTCATTTTCCTTTGTGCTTTGTTCTGAGGTGCATGAAAGAGCTTTGTAGAGGAAGAAGAAGTGCATTTCTCATTAATTATCATAGAATAATACCGCTATATTAATTCTAGGGTAAAATGCACTGTCAATTCCCAAAGAATTTATTACGCATGTGACAATGGCATTTTGAAGGTAGTGCCTGGTATTTTAAATATTTATGTAATCCATTTTATTCAATCTCTGTCATCCTATATTTCCCAACTAAATATTATTTTTTGACTATTGTTAATTCATAAAATGTATTTTCTTTTCCAAAGTCTTGCTCTTAGGAGTAAATAAATAATCCATCTTCTGAATTGGAAGAAATAGTAGACACATCTGCATCATAAACTTGATTTAAAAATGCAGTTAGATTGTAATCTACGTGACAGTTTTTGCGACAGAGAACAAGTAGATAAGAGCAAAAAATAAAAGCAAAGTTCATCTTTTATATGAATATAAGTAATTTCAAGTAATTGTCAGATTCCAGTAAAAAGTGACAGCAACATGGAATGTCTATCAGGTTTCAAAAGTTTTGTTGATGGTGCCTTACCTAAAGATAGTATCAGGTATTACCTATACAGTTCTTACCACAAGCCAGCCATTATTCTAGTTACTGTTCATAGTCATTTAATTTTTATGATAATTCTATGACATAGTTCCTTATAATTATTTCCATTTTACAGTTGAGGTTTCTGAGGCACAAAGAGATAAACTAACTTGTCCAGGTTCACACTGCTATTTATTGATGGAACTGAGACTGGCTTCAGAATCTGTGCTTTTAGCTACTGTACTCCACTTCCTCTCTTTTTACAACAATCCGATTTATTAGCTTCAGCTACCTTTTTAAAGGTTAGTCTGATTGTTAGTTGTGCATTTGGTTTACCTCTTAACCCAAATTAATGTAATATTCTTTCTAAATTAGAATGCACTCAATTTGAGAGAATTTATATAAAGATGGAGAAACAATTAGAATGGAAAGACAAAGGAAAAAATAAAAAATTTTTACAGAGGATAGAGATTTAATAATATCAGGAGTTGAAAGCAAAGTATGACTTTCTAGGGTGTTGTAAATATTTATACTTCAGCAGGTACTGAGTTAATATAGTTGATTAATAAAAAGATTGAAACACTGGAAAATCGATTTTTATACTAAATATGTTGAGGAATGTGCTGTTTCATGAAACTTTGTAACAAATTCTCATTGTCACAGGTGATGTTTTTAGTTTAAACTGTACTTACATTTTTAGATTAAAAGGTATGTGTGCTAAAATTGCACATTCAGGATTACATTTAGAATATCAAAAGTCAGTTCGGTATTTATATTCAGTGGGCTCTGTTTTACATAATGTTACTCAGTAATTTTTCAGACGTATATAGGAAGATTAAAATAATAAAATAGATCATTCTTTCATTGAATTGAATTAATGATAAGATTCTTTTTGAACCACTTAAGATCTTGATGCCTGTAATGTGACAAGATTGTGGCACATAATAAGTTGTGATAGCTTTAAAAATTAAGGTTTCATTTGAGTGACATGAATGATAAATTAGGCTCACCACAGAAGGAAATATAATTGTGCCCAAGAAAACACATTATCTGAAAAAATAGATTTAATATAGAATGGGAAAAGTGAATACCTTTGTAAAATAATTTCAGGGTTTTTGTTCAACGGAAGGAAATATATAGCTTTAATTTCCTTAATATTTTAAATATATTTTTAAATAAGTAAAATAATATTATGTTTCTTTTGTTACTTTGTATGGTTTAACAATTTTATTAAATAGGAATCACATATTATAAAATTCATTGATACAAAGTACTCAGTTCAGTGGGTTTTAGTATATTCACATAGCTGTGCAACCATCACCACAATATAATTTTAAAACATTTTGATTACCCCAAAGTGAAATGCCATAGCTAATATGTAGCCATATAACATTAATATTTTGTTTCCTAAGTGTCCATTAATGGATAATTTGATTAAAGAATGTGGTATATATACACAATAAGATACTATTCAGCCATAAAAAAAATAATGAAATAATGTCCCTTACAACAATATGCATGGAAATGTAGGCTATGAAATGAAATAAGTCACATAGAAAGAAAAACGCTACATTTCCCACTTATAAATGACAGCTAAATAACGTGCACACATGGATGCAGGGTGTGGAATGATAGGCAATGGATATTCAGAAGGGTGATGGGATAGAAGGAAATGATAAGAAATTATTTAATGGGTACAAAATACATTATTTGGGTAATGTATATGATGAATACTCTGACTTCACCACTATGCAATCTATGCATGTAACAAAATTGCACTTGTATTCCCTACATTCCTTTAAATTAAAAATTATGTTACCTTTTGGGACTGGCTTCTTTCATTTAGCATAATGTTTTTAATCTTCATTTTATTTGTTATATGGATTAATACTTTTAGTCCTTTTATTGCCAAGCAATATTATAGTGTATTAAGCATGGATATACAACATTTTTTTTCTATTCATCTGTTGGTGGATATTATGTTGTTCCATTTCTTAGTTATTTTTAATAATACTATTATTAAGACTTATGTACAATATTTTGTGTGTCTATACATTTTTATTTTATTGGGCCATAGAGTTAGTAATGAATTGCTAAATCTGTTTGACATTTTGAGGAACTGTAAAACTGTTTTTACTAAGTGACTGCATCATTGTACATTTCCACAAACAATGAGGGTTCCACCTTCTCTACATTTTGGCTAACACTGGTTATTATTATTCTTTTATTTAGTAGTCATGCTAATACTGTGGAGTTGTACTCACTGTCATTTTGATTTGCATTTCCTTAGTGATGAGCAATTTTGCAAAAGTGCTTACTTACTATTTGTATGTCCATTCAATCTTCTGCTCAACTTTAAATTGTGCTATTTGTTTTTCAGTTATCGTGTTATAGCAGTCCTTTATCTATCTTGGATAAAAGTTCTGTACTTTGGTTATGATTTGAAAATATTTTCTTGAGTATGTAAGATGTCTTTTCACTTTTTAATGTGTGCTTTCAAACACAAATTTTTAACGATGTAGTCCAATTTTTCTATTGTTATTGTTATCACTTGCCTTTCTGGTGTTATGCTTAAGAAGGCAGGCTAACCCAAAGTCACAAATATTTACTCTTATATTTTCTATAAATCTATAGTTTTAGCTCTTACATTTAGCTCTATCATCTATTTTGCATTAATTTTTGCAATGGTGAGAGACAATTTTTGTAATTTATTCTTTTGCATGTTGATATTAATTGTTCCAGCACTATTTACTGAAAAAAAGACAAAAACCAGTATTTCCTTTTTGAAATGTATTAGCACCCTTGTTGAAAATCTATTAGTGATATATTTTCAAAGGATTTATTTCTGGACACTATCAGTTCTTCTATTGATCCATTTGTTTTTTCTCATTATAGTAATATACTGACTTGATTACCTTAGCTTTGTAGTAAATTTTGAAATCATGGAGTATGAGTCCCCTAAGGGCTTCAACTTTGTTCTTTTTAAATATTGTTTTAGACTATTTTAAGCCTCTCGTGTTTACGTGTGAGTTTGCGTTTTGTAGAAGTTTTATTTTCAATTGACACATAATTATGGGATACAGTGTGATATTTTGATGCATATATACATTATGTAATGAGCATATACATCACCTCAAACATTTGTTATGTTTTTGTGATAAGAACATTCAAAATCATTTATTCGACTTATTTTGCAGTATATGTTATTGTTAACTATAGTCACTCTAATTTCTGATAGAATATCAGAACTTACCCTTCTATCTAACTGTAACTTTGTACCCATTGATTAATTTCTTTTCTCCCCAGACTCTGGTAATCACTATTTTTAATTATATGAGATCAACATTTTTAGAGTCCACATATGAATGAGATCAGGTGGTATTTGTCATTCTTTGTTTTGCTTACTTTATTTAATTTAACACCCTCTATGTTCATCCATGCTGTCACAAATGACAGAAATTTTTTTAGCTGTATAATATTTTATTATTTAAGTATACCATAATTTGTTTATTCATTTATTTTTTAGGTAGCATGCCGGTTGATTCTGTATCTTGAATACTGCAAATAATTCTGCAGTAAATCTGGGAGTGCAGATATCACTTCAATATAGTGATATCTACACTTTCCTTTGGATATGTACCTAGCAGTGGGATTGTTGGATGAGACGGTAGTTCTATTTTAAGTATTTTTAGGAAGACTAATACTATTTTCCATAATGGCTGTATTAATTTACATTTACATTTACAACAATAGTTTCTAAGGGTTCCCTTTTCTCCACATCCTTCCCCCCAAAAATCTTTTTATTTTTATTTTTTTGAAAATAGCCATTTCAAATGGAGTAAGATGATATCTCATCATGGTTTAACTTCCATTTTTGTCATAATTAGTAACATGAAGCATGTTTTCATGCACCTGATGGTCATTTGCATGTCTTCCTTTGAAAAACATCTTCAGAATTTGTGTCCATCATTAATATCATTATTTGTTTTATGCTGTTGTGTTCTTGGAGTTTCTCATGTATTCTGAATGTTAACATCTTGTCAGATGAATAGCTTCCAAATATTTTCTACCATTATGTAGGTTGTCTCTTTTCTCCATTGTTTCCTTTGCTGTGGATTAGTTTCTTAATTTGATGTAATCCCATTTGTCTCATGTTTGCCTTTGTTGCTTGTGCTTTCGAGGTCTTAGGCAAAATACTCTTGACCACACTAACGTCATGAAGCATTTCCCCTCAGTTTCCTTCTAGGAGGTGCACAGTTCTCGGTCTTTTAAGCCTTTAATCCATTTTTTATTGCTTTTTGTTTCTCGTTCAAGATAACGTTCCAATTTCATTTTTTTGTGTGTGAATATTCATTTTTCCCAGCACCACTTACTTAGGAAACTGCCCTTTCCCCAGTGTGTGTTTCTGGCACCTTGCTGAGAATCAGTTGGATGTGTAGACGCTTGGAATTATTTTGTTCAATTTATCCATGTGTTTGTCTTTATACCCATGTCATGCTGCTTTGGTTACTTTGTAGTATATTTTGAAGGTAGGTAGTGTTATGCTTAGAGCTTCTTAATATTTTCTTAATTGCCTTGTCTGTTCAGAGTATTTTGTGGTTCTAAATGAATTGTAGAATTTTTCGTTATTTCTTTGATAAACATTGATATTTTGATAGAGATCCCACTGAGTCTGTACATCACTTTGGGTAGTATGTACATTTTAATGATCATATTTATCTCAATTCAGGAGCACAGGATATATTTTTATTTATTTGTGCCCTCAATTTTTTTGTCAGTGATTTATAATTTTTAGTGTAGAGAACTCTCACCTCTTTGGTTAAATTTATTTCTAAGTATCTTATATTTTTATAGCTACTATTTCGTGTCTGTTTATTTTATGTTTAAATGTTAAACATCTTTATTGAGATATAGTTGATGTACAATAAACTGCATATATTAATGTGTTAATATACAACTTGTTAAGTTTTCACATCCATCACCACAATTAAGATAATAAACAAATATAACACCACCGAGTTTCCTCATGTCCTTTGTATTTTCTAGAGTTTTCTATAAATGGAATCATAGGCTGTATACTTATTTTTGTTCTAGTATCATCTACTCAATTTAATTGTTTTGAGATTCGTCTATGATATTTTGTGTATCAGTATTTCATTCCTTCTTAAGTTCAAAAGTTTACTTTTAAAGTTCAATAACATTGACATTTATAAATAAATTTAGAGTCTATATTCAATGCGAAAAGGTACATCCTGCTCATGCTAAACATTGTGGGTATAGAGCAGTGTTTTGCTGAGCGCTTATTTGTCCTTATTTTAAAAATACAATAACAGGGCTGGAGGCAGAGCAAGATGGCAGATAAGAAAACTCCACTGATTGTCCCCCATGAAAGGACACTAATTTAACAACTATCTACGCAAAAGAAAGCATCTTAATAAGATCCAAACACCAGATGAGCACTCACAGTAACTGGTTTTAACTTTATATCACTGTAAGACACACCAAAGAGATAGGAAAAACTGTCTTGAATCATTGATGCCATCCCTACCCCATGCCGTGGCAGTTGCAGCATTGTGCAGAGAGCAATTCTGAGCACTGCAGGAAGGAATGCACAGCAATTCTTAGTCATTGAACTGACTGTTCTCTTGTTAGAATAGAAAGGAAAACTGAACAAAACTCAGCTAATGCCTGCCCATGGGAAGGTGAGAATTTAAACCAACCCTAGCCAGAGGGGAATCATCAGTCACAGCAGGTGGAACTTCAGTTTTTGCAAGCCTCACTACCAGAGGTTAAAGTGCTCTGGTGCTCTAAATAAACTTGAAAGTCGGTCTAGTCGACAAGGACTGCAACTTCTGAGAGAGTGCTAGTACTGAACTAGGACCAGAACCAGTAGACTTAGGGGGTTGAGGCAGGGTATGTGACCTACTGAGACATCAGCTGAGGTGGCTAAGTGCTGTCATCACCACTCACCTAACCCCAGGTGGCATGGCTCACAGATCCAGAAGGGGCCCCTTCCTTTCACTTGGGGAGAGGAGAGGGAATAGTGGAGAGAAATTTGTCTTGCATTTTGGATACCAACTCAGCCACAGCAAAATAAGTCACCAGAGGCATGAGGCCCCATTTCCAGGCCCTAGTTCCCAGAGCACTCAGGGCCAGAATGTAACATGCTGCCTTGCAGGGAAGGACCCAGCCCTGGCAAGATGTGTCACCTGCTAACTGAAAAGTCCTTGGGCCCTGAAAAAACAGCAGAGATACACAGGTACTACGTTTGAAGTAGGAGAGATCGCAAACAAACCTCTCGAACACTGAAATAGGAAGAAAGTGGTGATTTATTAAGCCGAGAGCTGTAGCAGCACAGATACCTAACAACTGACCTCCCCAACAAAGAAAATCCTGGACATTTTAAAGGCTTACAACTCTAGTAATTACATGTGAAAGGGTCCTGGGCTTACAGCTCTAGAAATTACATGTAAACTGGTCTTGATCCATGAAGTAGGTGTGGGGTATGTGACTTAGGTGGGGTTTTGATCGTGTTTAAGTAAAAACAATGCCTTCCGGAAAGATTCCTCCATACCATATCCATGATCTATAGATGGGATTGTGGTTAGCAATAGGGGTCTTATTCTTAACCTGGTCTGTGGCACCAATGGGTCCCTCCTCTGGCTAACTTCTAACTTCTCCTTTTAAGATGCAATGTAGAAGGCTGAAGAAGATTAAGAGTCTCCTTCCTCAATCCCCCTTTCGAGACTCTCATCTATAACATTAGTGAGAGGTCTCACTCTCATTCTCATTTTCATGATCCTCTGAAGAAACTGACTGATAATGATGCATATAATGTACTTGTGATGTGGTTTCATGGTTAACTACAGCAGTGATGAATCCTCTAATCATCTGAAGGAACAGCGGAAGCAAACAAGGGAGTAGCAAGCAAACACGCATTATTATTACAACACTTATGATGAGAGTCTTGAATCCTCCTAAGGATGAGAAGCAACCTCCAAACAAGGACTCAGGGTTAAATCCATGCCATACCTGCACAGGCACGTGTGCCAGTTTGGTCATTTCTCTTACAATATCCTCAACTGCTTGACACTGATCATCTATGTGTAGGCAGCAGTTGGTTAGGTTAAATTTTCCACAGACTTCTCCTTCAGCTGCTAGCAAATAATCTAAGGCCAACCAGTTCTGATAAATCACATTTCTCATTTGAGTTTTTTGTCAGGCCAAAATGAACAGAGCTTTTCCCATTTCATTAGTGAGAATTTCCGAAACAGCCTGCAACCAGATGATCTGAGTGAGCATATAAATAGGACTCTGATATCCCCATGAGCCATCCTCCACCCATGTGGCTAGCTCATAATACTCAATAATTATCTCTGGTGGCCACTCATCATCTTTCCATTTGCCTATCTTTAGACTTCTTTTCTCCCAGGAGGAGTAGACCAGATATTCTAACAGCTCACCTGTCTTAACAGATAATAGAAAAAAAGAAGGTTAGATGATGTCTATGACACAGCTAGCTGATCATCTTTCAGGCAGTTGTACATATGCTCTATGTCCACATATTCAGTACAACCCAACCGGGGCCATCCAGTCTCTCTGATACCCTGGATGATTCCAAGCATCCTGTAATTTTGGAAATTTTAGGAGGGGGTTTTTCTCTGTGCAATTTGACTCCACCAGGTTACAGCAGCCACTGCTCCATTATACAGTAGTTGCTCTCAGCAGCTAAGCGCTAAGCTTTCCTACTGGAACAGTGAAGGCTTTTCCTTCCCTGGCCAAACAGTATTGTCCAATAATAGAAATCTTTAAAACCCAGAAAGTGTTGGTTTGAATTATTTGAACTGAGATTAGGTCAGGGACAGGGTCAGAGGGTTCTAACTCATGAGCTTCCCATGGCCATCAGTCACCCATAGTAGTTCCTCCACATACATAGCAAGAAGTTACATTAAGGGAATGGGCCACATTTTCAGCAAGTTGAGGGAAGAAGTTCTTTGTCTTTTTCAGAAGTTCCTGCATTGCCTCATTTAATATACCATAGAAGGGCTGGTACACTGGCTGGGCTGGGCTTTTTTGGATTTTCCCTGAATCTGGATACTGGCTCCAGGGCCACGTCCTTTTCCATCAATTCCTAGCATTACACTCTTCCCTTTTTCCAATTTGGGGTCCTGGGGGGTTGTGATTATCAATTCTACTGGGTTATAATGTCCTGAGATGCAGGGGACATTACCCCATGGAATGGTGTCCCTCCCTTTTACAAGGCGAACAGGATCATTTTTATCATTTTTCCAAGTGGTCCAGGTGACACATGACCAATAAAGGCAGTCATAGCACCAGTAGGTTTTCTGGCAGATATACTTATGCTCTTTTGCATAACTTTGTTCCCATCCGAGGGAACCACAGCCCCCCACCCCCCACCATATGGAAGGATAGACTCTGATGGCTGCATGGGCATCAAACCTTAGGGTAACCTGTTTGGGGCTTCCCTTCTCCTCTGTTTTAGCTATTAACTTAGTAGGGCTGTTCCATCGCCCTGTTATGAGTTTTATTTCAAAAGGTATATGCATAGGGGGTTCTGATGGATCATAGCAGACATCGGGTTGTCCATCCCCTGGGTTACACACCTTATACTGAGTACCATTATATAAACAGGCTCCCTTATGTGTCCCTGTACATTCATAATAACTTCAGAACAAAAGAATGGCAATAACTTCCTGTCCTACCTCAGTAACCTGGTGCACACGCTGAGAACATTATCCGAAATCAGTTAATGTCCCTAATGCACAAGTCCAAATTTTGAAGAGAATAAGTCCCACAATGAATTTCCTTATGCTTCAGCCATGCATGGACCAGCCAGATTCTGGGATGTGGCTGGAGCAAGGCTTGTTGTCCTTTTCAAAGTGATTCTACAGTAGTAGTCTGTGTCTGGTCTAGCTTCCCAAGTTTCAGTTGCTGTCGGTTTTATGTGGCTGTGGTGGATCCAGGCTAGGATTCCCTCCACCTTTACAGCTGTGGGAATGTTCTGGATCACAGTCTAGGGTCCTGTCCACTGTGGCTTCAGAGGGACTACATTGCAGTCCTTTATGCACAGATGATCACATGGTGAGAAAGGGTGAGCTGGGGAGAATAAGTTTACAGGGTATCTTTCATTTACCTAGGTAGAAATATTCTGAGTGATTTTTACCTAAAGCTTGTCGCTGTCATCCTAGCTCAATCTCTCCCACTCCCGAGGAGTTCCCAGGAGTGCCTGCAGTATGGGAGGGCCCCTATGATGTAAGACTTCATAGGGGGAATATCCTGTTTTCTTGTCAGGGGTACATCTAATTTTGAATAACACCAAGGGAAGTGCCTGCACCCACTTTAATTCTGTTTCCTGACACATTTTCCCTAAGGTATTCTCAATAGTCTGGTTCATCCACTCCATGTTTCCAGAACTCTGTAGTCAGTATGCAGCGTGCAGCTTCCAAGTAATACCAATACCTTTGCCGTTTTCCAGACCAAATCTGCTACAAATGCTGGTCCATTGTCTTATCTAACACCCAGTGGCAGTCCAAACCTAGGGCTGAGATCTCAAAGAAGCACATGGATTACTTCATGGGCCTTCTCAGTACTAGTCAGGAAGGCCTCTACCCACCCAGAGTATGTGCACAACAAGACAAACAAATACTTATGCCCTGCACACTTGGGCATTTCAGTGACATCTACCTGGAGATCTTCAAACAGAGCTGCTCCATAAGCTTGAGTGCCAGGAGGAATATTTGGGCCTTGTCTGGCATTGAGCTGTCAACCAATGATGTCCTTTGGTATTCATTAGAATCACTACTGTGTGGGGTGACTTGATATTTAACTTCTGCCCCAGAGTTAGCTTATCAGCTTCTTGTGCCAGCAGAGCAGTTGCTGCTAAGGCCCTTAAACATGGGGACCATCCCTTGGAAACTCTGTTGAGCTGCTTGGAGAGATAAGCTACAGGCCTGGACCAAGGTCCCACCATTTGTACTAGAACTTCAACTGCCATTTTTTCTCGTTCTGACACATACAACGTGAAGGGCTTTGTTAAATCAGGTAACCCCAAAGCCGGGGCTGACATAAGTTTCGTTTTCAGTTCCTGATAGGCCTGCAGCTGCTGGGATCCTGAATCAAAGTGTTCCTTGTGTTTCCACTTTGTCACTTCATATAGGGGTTTGGCCAGTACTGTGAAATTTGGAATCCACAATCTACAGAAACTCATGGTTCACAGGAACTCCCTCACCTGCCTTCTAGTCTCAGATTCTGGCAGCTTGCAAATGACTTGTTTTCTCTCTGTTCCTAGGCTGCACTCTCTTGCCAGATGATGAACCCCAGATATTGTATCTGCTGCCAACAAATCTGGGCTTTCTTTTTAGACAATTTTTACCTAGTCCTCCAGGTGCCGGAGTAAGGCATTTGTTCCTTTTGTGCACCCGACTGCCGTGGTGTGTCCCAATAAAAGGTCATCAGCATATTTGAGCAGTACACAGCCTATGTCCTTAACAGAAAACTTCTGGACTTTATGGGCTAGTGCCTCCCCAATGATGGTGGGAGAGTTCTTGAATCCCTGAGGGAGGCTTGTCCAGGTGTGCTTGGTGGTTATACCTGTTTCTGGATTTTCCCATTGAAAAGCTAATAGTCTCTGACTCTCTGAGGCCAGTTGAATGCTAAAGAAAGCATTTTTTAAGTCCAAGCAGGTGAACCAAATATTCTCCACTGGTAATGATCCCAACAGCATGTATGGGTTGAGTACAGTTAGGTGCAAAATTACTGTAGCCTAATTAAACAAATGCCAAGTCCTGCACTAGCCTGTAGTCTTTGGCCCCTGGTTTTGGAGCAGGCAAGAGGAGGGTGCTCCATGGAATGATAATTACATAGTCCTTTAAGCATTTGAGATGGACTTGGATGCCTTTGAGAGCTTCCCTTGGAATGGGTACTGTCTCTGTCTGACAGGCAATGCCCCTGGCTTTACTTAGATAACAACCGGGGTTTGGGGTTTGGTTTACTGACAGCCCTGGGGGCTTGTCTTCTACCCAGGCTGGTGGACATCACTTGGCTAGAGCAGGGTTAATTCTCATCCTTTTTCAGTCAGGAAGTCTCCACTTCTCCTCCTGAGGGACTGTGAGAGCCATGATAATCCCTGCCTGAGGCAGTTTTAGCTGCTGGGAGCCCTTATCAGCGAAGGTGATAGTAGCTCTTAGTTTGCTTAGCAACATAGAAAAATAAACTGATGTGTTCCTATTACACAGCTTTTTAGCATATAGGAAAGTACAGTTGACACTTGAACAACAGGGTTTCAACTGCACAGGTCCACTTATATGTGAATTTTTTCTCAATAATTCAGTCAGCCCTTCTTACAGGTGATTCGTGCCTCCATAACCAAATGCATTTGAAAGTACAGTATTTGTGGCACCCTAAACCTGTAGACTGACTTTCACATCTTCGGGTTTCACAGAACTGACTGTGGGATTTGAATATGAGTGAATTTGGGTATGCGTGGGGGACCTGGAACCAATGCCCTGCAAATACCAAACGATGTCTACACTTTTAGTGATCTCTGGAATACCATTCCAGAGATTCGCTGTACTTTTTTTTTTTATCATAATAGAATGCATTTGAAAAAGGCCAAAAAGAGATTCCTCAAAGCCTACTCTTTAAAAACACATCCTGGACATTCATAAAATAGGATTTCCGTAAAGCATAAAACCTAAAGGAACACATTTATTTTAGAAACTGTGTCTATCTAAGTGAATGAAATTTATTGTTACACAGCAAATAATTGTTTATCTCCTTCTAAAATAAGAAGTTTTTCTCCATTTGATATATCTGAACTGTACTTTTAAGTTGGAATTATGTCAGATGTTTTAAGTTGGTAAACTCATGAAAACCAAATGAGGATGATTTACATATAATATTTTACATATTCTGTAACATCTGAATTACAAATGCTTTTCAGTTTCTGGGTACCATATTCTGTGCTCTGACCTGACTATACTTATGTCTATATAAAAAAAAATATTATGTAAAATATATTTTTTATGTAAATAATGTTAAGAAAGTTTACTTTTCTAAGAAACCTTTATTCCAGACACCTGTTTGGGTTCCTAAAATATTTCCCACAATTTTCTCCTGCAGCCACTTGGTTGGGTGATGGTAGCTGTCAAAATGTGACTTTTATCCCAGAGGGAAGGAATTTGCTCAAATCATTTATCAGTGCTTAGCTCAAATCATTTCTCAGTACCGAGAACTGCAAGGCTCTGATGTAGTGCTGAAAGAAGAAGAAAAGGTTGAGAATAAAGCACAATAAAGGACCTACCACAAATCATCTAATAGTGTGAAGGGTATCTAGGGACCTAGAGCTGACAGCAGTCAAGAGGCAGATGGAGGAAAATGGGCCAAACTTTGTTTTTCCCATCATACAGTTAGCCCTGAAGAAACATATGTAAGCCACCCTTGATATCTGAAGTCAAAACAAGTCTTAAATGTGGTATCCTGGCATTATCTGATCTATTAAGAAATGTATTTGTTAATAATGCTGCCACTTCTGAACGGTCTTAATGTTCAAACCTCTATAGACAAAAAGATAACTATTTGTGCCTCTATGAGTAACAACATATTTTATGAGAACAGAAAAAAAGAAGAAATGAGAATAGTAATTTTTCTAAAGAGTTATATTGAAGTCAGTTCATGTAGAGAAGTTCCAAGGAAAAAAAAGTGGCCAAGAATATACCAGGGTTGACTATTCAAAGTAGGTTGAGGAGATTAAAGTATGTGTTCAGGAAGAAAGGAGATCATGTTAAGGAAAAGGAGAGACTCCCTTTTGGAAGATGCTATGCTATTTATATTAAGATGAAAAGACTTGGGAGTATTGTGATTAAAACAAAGGCTAGGATGTCCGGAATTCTCAGTGGAATAGAGATTGGCAGTGAGGCTGGACTAATCCCTTAAGACTTCCTGACTTATATGACAGACCTTCATACGTAACTTGAGAGTCTCTGGAACATTTCCTTCACTGTTTTAAGAGGCTGTGTAGAACCGTTTCTATTATAGTTATTTGTTTTTATCTTCAGAGCAGAACTTATGCTGATAAACTCTTAGGGATGCTGTAATAAAACTCTCGTTGATTGGCAATTTGGTTATGGAAATAACATAACATAGCATGTTACTTTTGTGGGTGCCCTCTCCTGGGGATTCTCAAGAAGATATTTAGGAAAGTTATACAATTTATGCTTTCAGAAGAAATAAAGGGAACACAAAACTATGACCTAAGGAAGGTAAAACAAAGGACAATATTTTTAACAATGGAAATATTTCAATAGTCCTAGAAGACATTTTCTTGTGTTCTTTGTGCAAATGTTTGCATATATCATAGGAATAAAATTAGTGGGAAGAAAACAATGATATGATGTCTGTGTTTTCTGTAGTTTCTACTTACGATTTTTCATTTACATGATTATGCACTTGATTAGACAAAGTAAATAGATGACGTGAACAATCAGTCTGACATAGACCGTGTTAGTCTTTTTTTCCTATTTTGTTGTATATTCAAAAAGTGCTTTTTGCCAAAACATATCCTTTTCAAAACCACTTAGCCCAACTCTGAAAATTGGATATACGTACGCTGTTTGCAAACCCCACTCTCTCTTACTAATTAATAATTCTGTCAGGAGAAAGAATCTGGTATTTATAATGACATGTCTAAGATAAATAACTTTCTCTGTCGGTTATTCTCACAGTCTAACCATAATGTAAGGTTATTTCTACTGTCTTTAAATTACATATTCTTTGGATAAAATGTGTTTCAAAATATTATAACTTCTCAAGAAGAAAATTCAAGACCTACCACAAATCATGTTTTCCTCAATAAAATTTTAGAAAGATAAAACCAAGGCTTTAAAGCAAAAACATGCAATTTCTGAATTGGGAGGATAGTTTCTGAAAATGAACACTATATTTAACAATATTTAGTAATTGTGCACGGAAATAAGCTAAGAATCCTAAGCCAAGGGTGCCTATTCAAACCATATGACATTTTAAAAGTAATAAAATTATAATCACAAAAGGAGAAAAGCAAAGAACGGGATATGGTTTAGCTCTTCTTCCCCACCCAAATCTCATGTTGAATTGTAATTCCCAGTGTTGGAGGATGGGCCTGGTGGGAGGTGATTGGATCCTGGGGGCAGATTTTCCCCTTGCTGTTCTCCAGATAAATAGCCAGTGACTTTTCAGGGTATCTGGTTGCTTGAAAGCATGTAGCACTTCCCTCTTTGCTGTCCCTCTCTCCTGCTCTGACTTGGCAAGACATGCTTGCTTCCCCTTTGCCTTCTGCCATGATTGTAAGTTTCCTAAGACCACCCAGCCATGCTTCCTGTACAGCCCCTGGAACTGTGAGTCAACTTCATTTCTTCATAATTACTCGGTCTCAATAGTTCTTAATATCAGTGCGAGAACAAAAAAATACAGACCAGGTTAGGATGATCTTGTATTTTGTAAAGGATTTACTATGTGAACTACATTGTTTGTAGTTAAGAGAGAATAACATTTCATTACTGTGATTTGAATTTGGTTAAAATTACATAATATATGCAAATTATATAACGAAAGCAGTTTTATTTTTTAAAGTGTTTTTCTTAGTTTTGTTTGTAAAATAAAGAGTTTTGCTTCTGCATGTTTACATATAAGATATGAACACAATAGTGCACATGAGGAAAGTCAGTGAGACTTTTTTTGATTTTTTGAGTTACAGTGTAAGCAAATGTTCAACTTTACAAAATAATGTTTAGTTACTTTTAAAATAGTTGTACCAATTCATATACCTCACCAGAAATGTAAAGAGTTCCTATTGACCTACTCTCATTAATACTTTGTATTCTCTAACATTTCGATTTAGTGGTGTAAAATGATATATTATCGTGTACTTATTCGGATTTCTCTAATTATTTAGTTCCCCAAATTTTAATATGCATATTGGCTAGACATGTTTTCTCTTCTGTGAAATATTTAGCTTTGTATTGTTTTATTTATCTTTTTTCTTATTTGCAGTTTTTTACGTATTCTAGATACTAGTTCTCTGAGGTTACATACGCTTCAAATAGCTTCTCCCAGTTTATGGCTTATCTTTTAACTGTCTTCATGGTCTTACCTTAATTTTAACATGGTAGAATTTATTAAACTTTTCCTTTATTGATAGTGTTCTTTGTGTATTCATTAAGAAATTCCTTATTCTTCCAAGATCAGATAGTTGTCCTACAGTATTTTCTTCTAAAAATTTAAAAATTCCACATCTTTACATTTATGTTATTAATCCAGCTGAATTTTTGAAATAAAATAGGGCATATATCAGTTTTATTTTTCTCCAAATGGATCACCAATTCTTCCAATACCATTTATTGAATAGTTGCTATTTCCCAACCCTTTTGCAACATCACATCTATAAAAGTTTTATATATGCATGTATCAGCTTCTGGGTACTCTATTTGTTACAATGGTTAATTCTGTACTAATACTACAGTCTCTTAATTACTGTAGCATTCCAATAACTCGTCATATCTTGTAGAACATATCCACTTACATATTCACTTCTTTGTTGTTATCAAAGGTACATTTAAAATTGATTTTGCTTAATGCTTAGAGCGAAGCCCTATATGGGCAGTAGCGGTGTGCAAAAAGTTAACATAGCAGGACTGACACTGCTATTCCTAGAAAAGCTTGCTTGTGAAGATTAAGCTTTGGCTAGTGTCTGGAAACATGGCTTTTTTCTGTTTGCTAAATAAGAGTGGCTCACTATACCTATAGATTTTGTACAAACGATGTAGTTTTTGCTGAACACCTCATTTATGTCCAGGAATCTGAAATTTTGTATGTTCCAGACAGTGGGTGCCTACATGGCCAGCCTCCAACTTTATTCCCTCAAAAAGTTCCTTGGGTTCTGAGTCTCTAATGGATACTCTGAGTAAAAACGAAATACATGTCGCTTCATTTTTGTTGCTAGAGGAAAATTGTGCTCTGGGTGACTTCTCAGTAGGAGGGAGAGAGCATAAAGGGTCCTGCCCATGGATTCCTCCAGAATCCAGCAGTTTCATCTTCTCTTATCATCTTGCAGTGTATTCTTACTACATCACTACAGTAGATCTTAGCCATGAGTACAACTACATGCTAAGCCCCATGAATCCTAGCAAATCTCCATACAGGAAATCTTGGGAATCCTCACCCTTGACAAGGTAGTACTACTGCTGCTTCCACTGCTATTTCTACTTCTACTTCTAGAATAAGCAAAATGATTTACTACTTTTCCAGAAAGCCATATTACAGCATGAAGTTACAAAGGTTCCCTGGATATAATTGAACAAGATGCAATGAATACTGACCTTTTCATTTAAAAATAAACCTTTTTGAAATATATAGCTGAGTTATTCTGCATTTTATAGTTAATTTTTAAAAAATAAATTTCTGCATATGGTGGGAGGATAGATTCAACAATTTTTCAATCCTTTACTAAGATGTGGAATTCTGTGCTAAGATTCTGAAAATTTACAATTATAAATGTAGTGAGCCAATATTGACTCCTCCTGGGTTTGATCCAGATAGCATTACATAAGGCCATATGCTGTGTGTCATAGAGGAGACAAGTAAAGGATGCGCCCTCATTCCTTGATTTAAAAAAACAGGAAGACAAATGACTTAAGGAAATCATTCTTTTTACCTCGTAAAAATAAAATCGCAAAAACAGATCATAGAATACATCTAGTGGGATATCATGAGATAACATGCAATATCATTCACTCAAGTGTCCCTGTCCCATCCTCTATGGAGAGTCTAGAAGAACAATATTTTTATTTATATGAGGTCTAAATGTAATAATGATGATACGCCTTAATGTGAGTATAGAATTTTATAGTTTTAAAGAAAACTTTTTGTACACTGAGAGAATATTGTATAACAGTCAAGGCATAATCTTTGAAGTTCAGCAAATATAAGGTCAAATTCTGTCTCTTCCTCTTATCAGATATATGATTTGGGTAAATCATTTAATATCAGTTGATTTCCTCTTCTGTTAGTTGAGAAGAAGTTATTGTTTTTTTTGCCATTTATTTATTTTATTGCATTTTAGGTTTTGGGGTACATGTGAAGAACAAGCAAGATTGTTGCATAGGTACACACGTGGCAGTGTGATTTGCTGCCTTCCTCCCCATCACCTACATCTGGCATCTCTCCCCTTGCTATCTCTCCCCAGCTCCCCACCACCCACCGTTCCTCCGCTATTTCCCCCCAACTGATCCCAGTGTCTAGTGCTCCTCTCCCTGTGTCCATGTGTTCTCATTGTTCACCACCCGCCTATGGGTGAGAACATGCAGTGTTTGATCTTCTGCTCTTCTGTCAGTTTGCTGAGAATGATGGTTTCCAAGTTCATACATGTCCCTACAAAGGACAAAAACTCATCGTTTTTGATGGCTGCATAATATTCCATGGTGTATATGTGCCACATTTTCCCTATCCAGTCTATCGTCCATGGGCATTTCGGTTGGTTCCAGGTCTTTGCTATGGTAAACAGTGCTGCAATGAACATTTGTGTGCACGTGTCGTTATAGTAGAACGATTTGTAATCCTTTGGATATATACCCAGTAATGGGATTGCTGGGTCAAATGGAATTTCTATTTCTAGGTCCTTGAGGAATCGCCACACTGTCTTCCACAATGGTTGAACTATTTCTCCACATCCTGTCCAGCATCTGTTGTCTCCAGATTTTTTAATGATCGCCATTCTAACTGGCTTGAGATGGTAGCTCAATGTAGTTTTGATTTGCATTTCTCTGATGACCATTGATGATGAGCACTTTTTCATATGTTTATTGGCCTCATGTATGTCTTCTTTTGTAAAGCGTCTGTTCATATCCTTTGCCCACTTTTGAATGGGCTTGTTAGTTTTTTTCTTGTAAATCTGTTTTGGTTCTTTGTAAATTCTGGATATCAGCCCTTTGTCAGATGGGTAAACTGCAAAAATTTTTTCCCATTCTGTTGTTTGCCGATTCTCTCTAATGACTGTTTCTTTTGCTGCCTAGAAGCTGTGGAGTTTGATTAGGTCCCATTTGGCTATTTTGGCTTTTGTTGTCAATGCTTTTAGTGTTTTGGTCATGAAATCCTTGCCTACACCTATGTCCTGAATGGTTTTGCCTAGATTTTCTTCTAGGGCTTTTATGGTGTTAGGTCTTATGTTTAAGTCTTTAATCCATTTGGAGTTCATTTTAGTGTAAGGTGTCAGGAAGGGGTCCAGTTTCTGCTTCCTGCGCATGGCTAGCCAGCTTTCCCAACACCATTTATTGAACAGGGAATCCTTTCCCCATTGCTTGTTTTTATCTGGTTTGTCAAAGATCAGATGGTTGTAGATATGCTGTGTTGCCTCCGAGACCTCTGTTCTATTCCATTGGTCTGTATCTCTGTTTTGGTACCAGTACCATGCTGTTTTGTTTACTGTAGCCTTGTAGTATAGTTTGAAGTCCGGTAGTGTGATGCCTCCCGCTTTGTTCTTTTTGCTTAGAATTGACTTGGCTATGCGGACTCTCTTTTGGTTCCACATGAAGTTTAATGTGTTTTTTTCCAGTTCTGTGAAGAAGGTCATTGGTAGCTTGATGGGGATAGCATTGAATGTGTAAATTACTTTGGGCAGTATGGCCATTTTCACGATATTGACTCTTCCTAACCATGAACATGGAATGTTTCTCCATCTGTTTGTGTCCTCTCTTATTTCGTTGAGCAGTGGCTTGTAGTTCTCCTTGAAGAGGTCCTTTACGTTCCTTGTTAGTTGTATTCCTAGGTATTTTATTCTCTTTGTGGCAATTGTGAATGGAAATTTGTTCTTGATTTGGCTCTCTTTAAGTCTGTTATTGGTGTACAGGAATGCATGTGATTTTTGCACATTGATTTTGTATCCTGAGGCTTTGCTGAAGTTGCTTATCAGTTTCAGGAGATTTTGGGCTGAGACGATGGGGTCTTCTAGATATACAATCATGTCGTCTGCAAATAGAGACAATTTGACTTCCTCCTTTCCTATTTGAATACTCTTTATTTCTTTTTCTTGCCTGATTGCACTGGCTAGAACTTCCAGTACTATACTGAATAGGAGTGGTGAGAGAGGGCATCCTTGTCTAGTGCCACATTTCAAGGGTAATGCTTCCAGTTTTTGCCCATTCAGTATGATATTGGCTGTTGGTTTGTCATAAATAGCTTTTATTATTTTGAGATACGTTCCGTCAATACCTAGCTTATTGAGGGTTTTTAGCATAAAGGACTGTTGAATTTTGTCAAAGGCCTTCTCTGCATCAATTGAGGTAATCATGTGGTTTCTGTGTTTGGTTGTGTTTATGTGGTGAATTACATTTATAGACTTGCGTATGTTGAAACAGCCTTGCATCCCCGGGATGAAGCCTACTTGATCATGGTGGATAAGCTTTTCGATGTGCTGTTGCAATCGGCTTGTCAGTATTTTATTGAAGATTTTTGCATCTATGTTCATCATGGATATTGGCCTGAAGTTTTCTTTTCTTGTTGAGTCTCTGCCGAGTTTTGGAATCAGGATGATGTTGGTCTCATAAAATGATTTGGGAAGGATTCCCTCTTTTTGTATTGTTTGGAATAGTTTCAGAAGAAATGGTACCAGCTCCTCTTTGTATGTCTGGTAGAATTTGGCTGTGAACCCGTCTGGACCTGGGCTTTTTTTTGGGTGGTAAGCTCTTAATTGCTGCCTCCACTTCAGACCTTGTTGAGGGTCTGTTCAGGGTTTCGGCGTCTTCCTGGTTTAGGCTTGGGAGGAGGCAAGTGTCTAGGAATATATCCATTTCTTCCAGGTTTATTAGTTTATGTGCATAGAGTTGTTTGTAATAATCTCTGATGATGGTTTGGATTTGTGTGGAATCTGTGGTGATATCCCCTTTATCGTTTTTTATTGCATCAATTTGGTTATTCTCTCTTTTCTTTTTTATTAATCTGGCTAGTGGTCTGTCTATTTTGGTGATCTTTTCCAAAAACCAGCTCCTGGATTTATTGATTTTTTGAAGGGTTTTTTGTGTCTCTATCTCCTTCAGTTCTGCTCTGATCTTAGCTATTTCTTGTCTTCTGCTAGACTTATAGGCTTTTTGATCTTGCTCCTCTAGCTCTTTCAGTTTTGACGATAGGGTGTCCATTTTTGATCTCTCCTTGCTTCTCATGTGGGCACTTATTGCTATATACTTTCCTCTAGAGACTGCTTTCAATGTGTCCCAGAGATTCTGGTATGTTGTGTCTTCATTCTCGTTGGTTTCAAAGAACATCTTTATTTCAGTCTTCATTTCATTGTTTATCCAGTCAACATTCAAGAGCAAGTTGTACAGTTTCCATGAAGCTGTGTGGTTCTGGGTTAGTTTTTGAATTCTGAGTTCTAACTTGATTGCACTGTGGTCTGAGAGACTGTTATGATTTCCGTTCTTTTGCATTTGCTGAGGAGTGATTTACTCCCAATTATGTGGTCAATTTTAGAGTAGGTGTGATGTGGTGCTCAGAAGAATGTATAATCTGTGGATTTGTGGTGGAGAGTTCTGTAAATGTCTATTAGGTTTGCTTGGTCCAGGTCTGAGTTCAAGTCCTGGATATCCTTGTTAATTTTCTGTCTGGTTGATTTGTCTAATATTGACAATGGGGTGTTAAAGTCTCTCACTATTATTGTGTGGGAGTCTAAGTCTCTTTGTAAGTCATTAAGAATTTGCTTTATGTATCTGGATGCTCCTGTATTGAGTGCGTATATATTTAGGATCGTTAGCTCTCCTTGTTGCATTGATCCTTTTACCATTATGTAATGTCCTTCTTTGTCTCTTTTGATCTTTGTTGCTTTAAAGTCTAATTTATCAAAGATGATAATTGCAACTCCTGCTTTTTTTTGCTCTCCATTTTCTTGGTAAATCTTCCTTCATCCCTTTATTTTGAGCCTTTGTGTATCCTTGCATGTGAGATGGGTTCCCTGGATACAGCACACCGATGGGTTTTGTCTTTTTATCCAATTTGCCAGTCTGTGTCTTTTGACTGGGACATTTAGTCCATTTACATTTAGAGTTAATATTGTTATGTGCGTTGGCCGGGCGCGGTGGCTCAAGCCTGTAATCCCAGCACTTTGGGAGGCCGAGGCGGGTGGATCACGAGTTCAAGAGATCGAGACCATCCTGGTCAACATGGTGAAACCCTGCCTCTACTAAAAAAAAAAATACAAAAAATTAGCTGGGCATGGTGGTGCGTGCCTGTAATCCCAGCTACTCAGGAGGCTGAGGCAGGAGAATTGCCTGAACCTAGGAGGCGGAGGTTGTGGTGAGCCAAGATCGCGCCATTGCACTCCAGCCTGGGTAACAAGAGCAAAACTCCGTCTCAAAAAAAAAAAAATATTGTTATGTGCGAATTTGATACTGCCATTTTGGTGCTAGCTGGCTGTTTTGCCCATTAGTTGATGCAGATTCTTCATTGTGTTGATTCTCTTTACCATTTGGCATGTTTTTGGAGTGGCTGGTACTGATCGTTCCTTTATATGTGTATAGCCTCTTTCAGGAGCTCTTGTAGAGCTGGCCTGGTGGTGACGAAATCTCTGAGTACTTGCATGTTCACAAAGGATTTTATTTTTCCTCCACTTATGACGCTTTGTTTGGCTGGATAGGAGATTCTGGGTTGAAAGTTCTTTTCTTTAAGGATGTTGAATATTGGCCCCCACTCTCTTCTGGCTTATAGGGTTTCTGCAGAGAGATCTGCTGTGAGTCTGATGGGCTTCCCTTTGTGGGTAACCCGACCTTTCTCTCTGGCTGCCCTTAGTATTTCCTCCTTCATTTCAACCCTGGTGAATCTGACGATTATGTGCCTTGGGGTTGCTCTTCTTGACGAATATCTTTGTGGTGTTCTCTGTATTTCCTGGACTTGAATGTTCGCCTGCCTTGCTAGGTTGGGGAAGTTTTCCTGGATAATATCCTGAAGAGTATTTTCTAGCTTGGATTCATTCTCTTTGTCGCATTCGGGTACGCCTATCAAACGTAGATTAGGTCTTTTCACATAGCCCCACATTTCTTGGAGACTTTGTTCATTTCTTTTTTCCCTTTTTTCTCTGTTATTGCCTTCCTGTTTTATTTCATTGAGTTGATTTTCGACCTCTGATATCCTTTCTTCTGCTTGGTCAATTCGGCTGTTGATACTTGTGCATGCTTCATGAAGTTCTCATGTTGCATTTTTCAGCTCCATCAATTCACTTTTATTCCGTTCTATTTTGTCCATTCTCGTTAGCATTTCATCAAATCTTTTTTCAAGGTTCTTAGTTTCTTTGCATTGGGTTAGAACATGTTCTTTAAGTTCACGGAAATTTCTTACTACCCACCTTCTGAAGTCTGATTCTGTCATTTCATCACACTCGTTCTCCATCCAACCTTGTTCCCTTGTTGGTGAGGAGTTGTGATCCCTTGTAGGAGGAGAGGTGTTCTGGTTTCGGGTGTTTTCATCCTTTTTGCGCTGGTTTTTTCCCATCTTTATGGATTTATCCACCTGTCGACTTTGTAGTTGCTGGCTTTCAGATTGGGTCTCTGAGTGGACATTCTGTTTGTTGATGATGAGTTTATTTCTGTTTCTTGGTTTTCCTTCTGACAGTCTGGCCCCTCTGCTGTAGGTCTGCTGAGGCCCACCCCAGGCCCTGCTTGCCTGGGGTTCACCTGCAGCAGCTGCTGAACAGTAAGGGTTTTTACCAGTTTTCTTCTTCTGCTATCTTTGTCCCAGAAGGATACCCACCAAGTGTCAATCTGATCTCTCCTTTATGTGGTGTCTCTTTGGATATATAGGGGTCAGGGTGCTGCTTGAGGAGATGGTCTCTTCTTTATAGGAGCTCAAATGCTGAGCTGTGAGCTCCGTTGTTCATTCAGAGCTGCTGGGCAGGTACCTTTATGTCTGTTGCAGCAGAACTCATAAACTGCTTTTTGTTCCCTGGTACTCTGTCACAGGGATTTAAGGCTTTATGAGTTTCGGTTACGCTGCTGCCTTGTCTTGTTTTTTTTTCCCTTCATAGCTGCCCTGCCCAGCAAGGAGGCAGCCTAGTCACTGTCTGCCTGCAGAGGCTTTGCTGAGCTGCTGTGGGCTCTGCCCAGCTGCCCAGTGAACTTCCCTGCAGTCCTGTCTATATGGGTGTAGTTAGAACTGCCTTGGCAAGGGCGGCCTGCCTCTGTGAAGGTTGAGTCTCTCTGCAGTGGCAGGTTGCCTTGGCAATGGCAGGCTGCCTCAGCAATGGCGGGTTGCCTTGGCAACGGCGGGCTGCCTCAGCATTGGCTGACTACCTCCATAGTGGTGAGCGGCCTGGGTAATGGTGGACGCCCCTCTCCCACAGAGCTGGACGGTCCTGGGTTCAGCTGCGCTTGGTTTGAATCTGTCAATTCAGAGAGTTTCTGTTTGCTGTTCTTTTATAGGGGTGGGACCAGCCAAGCCTGATCGTCTGGCTCCCTGCCTCAGACCCTTTTTTTTTTTTTTTTAAGCTGGTGTTTCAGTCGCCTGTTGAAGAGGCGCCTCGGTGTGTGTTTTTTCCCATGCGACAACTCACTGTGCTGGCTTAAACAGCGACACTGAGATTCATGGTGCTTTTTTTGCCCTGGAATCTACTGTCCTGGCTCCCTGCTCAGTCCCCTTTTTAAACAGATGAAGGGGCTACTTTCCGTGGCTCCAATCGCCAGCCAAAAGGACACCCGGACCGGTGTATTTTGTACAGAGAACCACTGCTCCGGGGCACCGGCAAAGCAGCCGTGTGGGGCAAAGCAGCAGTGTCGGCCGGCACAGCCGCGCTGGCCAAAACAGCCATGCTGGCGACCCGTGGAGCTCCTCCATCTGGGAATTGCCTAGTCTGTGGGCAATAAAAAGGTGGCGTCCACTCACCCTCTGGGCTTTCACTGGAAGCTGCAATTCTGAGCTGTTCCTAAATGGCCATCTTGGATGGATTCCTGCTAAGTTATTGTTAATTTAAATTCATACAAGGATTTGCACGCACACATACACACATATACACACATGCACACACACACACACTGTCTAACATGAAGTAGACACTCAATGAGTAGTCTGTGAGGTAAAGAATAGTTATGTTTTTTATGTGACAGATGATATAGCCAAGTGTCAGAATGACAAGTTATTTACCTAAGATATAAATTCACTGTGCTTTTACTGGTTGCAAATTTTCTATTTCTTCATATAGTGTACTAATTAAATAATGGTAAGCTGATGTTTGAATCAATGTGTATGATGCTTCATTCTAATAATTCTTATTATTTAAAAATGTGTTCAGTGGTCATTTCAGGACTAATATCCATGGCTCACTTAACTCCTGAGTTGTCTGTAAAGAGTTTTCTAATGAACATTCTTCAGCAAAATCAAGTCTTCTGTCCTTTTATGTTATGACAGAGGATAACAATATTTGGCTTAGAAATTATTTGGTATTTCCAAATATGTATCTCCAAGTTGATAATTGCATTTGAAATTTTAAACTGAAGCAGATTTTTCATGTTCCATAGTGAGCCCTTGGGAAATTTTCTGAACTACACTTCAAAAGTTGTGGATATGTTCACCGTGCTATGGGAAGTGTCATTTTTAGCGCTAACATGGGAAAGGTAAACAGAGAAAATAATATCAAGATGAATAAAAAATTCACTCAGGTGATATTTTGCTTTTCAATGTTGATCTATATCATTGGTCTTGGACTTGGGAAATACATTTTCCTTTGGTTTCAATGAGATAAACAAGTTATGCACTATAAGAAAATTTGGCTCAGTCTTAAGATTTATTTTTAAAACTCTAATATTTGGCTTCAATTCAGGATTTAGCAAATGAGCTCTGTGCATTCTTGTCCTTGGCTCTTTGTTCATTGTGTTCTTATCTTCTATGTAATAAAACTTTCTTATATTTTGAAAGTTTACAGTATGATACTGGTATTTTACTGAATCTTGATGTGGTACATTTCCTTGATTATAAAGTTGCATGCCTATATCATTGCCCATAAAATGAACATTATTACTTTTAAGATTAACATAATCAATGTATGATTATTAACTATAGTCACTATGTTGTAAAATAGATCTCTTGGAATTATTTGTCCTGTCTAAATAAAATTTTTTGTCCTTTGATCAACATCTCGCCAATGGCCTGACCCCCGCTCCTGTCCTCTGGTAACCACTGTTCTGCTCTGTGCTTCTATAGGTTTCACTTTTTCAGATTTCATACATAAGTGAGATCATGTAGCATGTGTCTTTCTGAGCCTGGCTGGTTTAACTTAACATATATGCTCTAGGTTTTTCCATGTTGTCACAAATGACAGAATTTTCTTCTTTTAAAAGTCTAAATAGTATTCCACTGTGTATATGTACTGCATTTTATTTATCTATTCATTTGTTCATGAACACATAGGCCAATTCCATATCTTAGCTATTGTGAATAATAACAATGAACATAAGAGTGCAGATATCTCTTTGATATACTAATTACTACAAGAGTACATTTTAAATATTCTCATCAAAAAGGTATGTGAGACAACACATGTTATTTAGCTTGATTCAGCCATTCCATAGTGTATGCATATTTCAAAACATCATGTTGTATACCATAAATATATATAATTTTGTGTCAATTTAAACTAATAATAAGAAGAAAAAAAGAGTAACAATCAAAATATCTTGAAAACACAATTTTCCTGAATTTAGGTAATTAATATGCCAAAAGGTAGAAATAACTAATGAAACCATAAAATATATCATCTGAAAACAACTGACAAAATGTGTCTTCTCCTTTCTCTACAATTCCTCTAAAAGATAGTGATTTGAGATTTGGTCAACTCTTGCCACAAGTATCATGTCCACAACTCATTTGTTAAAGGAACACCTTTGAAATAATAAATTTTGCTCTCATTCTACAGGAAGTCTGTATTGTTAATAAAAAAAAAATACCATGAGACCTGTGAGGGCAAAAAGAGAACTTTATTTTCTGGAATCAATCTATGGATTAGGGAAATACAGTACAGCCTTTGGGACAAAGGAAAAATGCACTCTGAGGAGGGTTTGAAGAATTAGAGATTATGAAGGCGAAAACTGCAAGACTAGGGACCGGCATTAGGGGAGTGAGGAACAGAGAATTGATGGGATGCCCTGTAAGCATACAACTACAAGTCTCTCTTTTTTGGCTGACTCTAGATGGTCAACTGGGGAATTACGGCTATAGTCTATTTTGGCTATGCTCTTAGAAAGGGAAGTCTTGTGACATTTTTGCAACATCTTTTGAAAATACACAATGTGTAACTTCCCCTTCATCCTATTATGGCTGCCTGGTTCTCCCTTAACTTGAGCATCTCATTTAGCCACAGACAGTCCATTTTGTCTATAGGTTGGGGCATATTTGCTAGTATTAATTCTCTCATTTTGCTCTTTAGTTCTGCCTGTAGGGATTTAGTCTTAAGTACGGGAAATGTTTTATGTACTTGTTGCCATACATTTCTTTTTGCGTGTTTTTATGGTTCTTGCCACAAATTCCTCTCTGTGATCCCTATCCTTGTCTCCTTTATTACTGTCTCTTTTTTTCTTATATTTTCTGCATCAGTCAGGCATCAATGGTTCTATTTTTTTTTGTTGTTATCTCTGAGCTTTAACGTTTTGTGTAACCAATGTAATAACATATGCCCCTCTCAGTTCTTCCAAGATGTAATGTGATTTATGTATTAAATCATTTTATTGGGCTCTTCCTAGTTCCTGCCTTTAAGATATTGCTAAATATAGATGATGGGAATTCAACTGTGGCTGAGTTAGTAGTCCTAAGCTGCAACAAATACTGTTGCTGAAATTTTTGTTAACTTAAAGGAAACATGACTTATACATTTAGAAAAAGAGAGAAAGGTTTATGTCTTGTAAGGTTTTACCACCTGCAAGGTGGCCATCCTGCAAAGCACCAAGGTGGCAGGCTAAGAAGTATGCTTCCAGCCAAGACCAGTCACAGGCACTTCAAAGGAGGAGGGGCTGGGGTGGGAACTTTATGGCAAGCAGGTTGGCCAAACATATATATTCAACAGATTATAGAAAGAGATATAATTATTCATAAATGTGGTTCTTAGACACATGTATTAAACAAACATGCATGTGACATACAAGTGATGTTCACTTCGAAGTGGCGACTTAACATTTAAAACTGAATATTGACATCTTAAAGATAACCTATTCCTGGCTGTTTCTCTGCTCCCTAGAATTCTGTGACATTACTGTCTTCCAGAATTCCCGATGCCACTATAGACAATTATTATCAGTCTTCTTCGGGTGCTCTTCTTTTTCCATTTAGTCCATAAACATTCATACTTCTTAGGACTCTATCCTTGAAATTCTGATGTAAGTTTTTGTGCCCTTTGTTGAGTAATCTCACTGTGATTATGTCTTCATCTATACTCTCTATAAAAATATTCTCGAATCTATCTCTAGCCTAGATAGCCAACAGCTTAATGAACATCACTGCTTGTAAATTTCAAAGACACCTAAAATTTTATATGACTGAAACTGAACTCATAATCTTGTCTCCCTACCTATTCCTTCTCCTATATGCCATGCTTCATTAAATTGTACCCTCAACTCCTCATGAAAACCCAAAATCCAGGGATCTTCCTCTGCCCTACAATCCCCCTCTTCCTCAGATGTATAAATAGTTTGTCACCAACTGTCCTGACTTCTACCTCTTAAATAACTCTTGAATCGTGTCCCTTTTCTTACCAACCTTCACTGCTGTATTTCAGAAACTCACTAATATTATTATTTATCTAGATTAAAGCAACTTTCCTAATTGG
>NW_022437016.1:0-18114 GCF_009761245.1 Sapajus apella
TACCTTCAAGATAGAGTCCAGCTCCCTTTCCCTGGATACAAAGCTCTTGATGCTCTGCCCACCTCACCTCCCACCAAACTCTGGCTCAGGTTTTCACTTGAGTCATCCAGACTTGGTACTTTGCTACCCTCACGCCCTCCCAGGTCATGTCTCGATTTTCCAACTTTGCTGATTCTGTTCCCTCCTTCTGGAATATCATCCCCTCTCCTTTTGGCTAACTCTCTTTCAACCGTCAGAAAACTCAAGCACCATCTCCTCCAGGAAGCCTTCCATGAATCCCTGAGTCAGTTGCAAAATGCTTCTTCGCCATTTTGCTCTCCAAGTTTTTGCCTTGTTATGTCAAGAGTGATACGCTTCTGTGCCTGGCTCCCTGGCTCATGTGGAAACCACATGGGGTCTTCTGCATATTACTCATGATTCCATGCTCTGTGTTTCAGCACGAGCAGTGCTGCGTATCTGCACTGGCTACTCATTGCATAACTCTAGGGCTGCTGTTCGTGGAGTTTTTCACAATCTGCCCTGCTCTTCCCTATGGCCCTGAGCATCAAATGGAGCCGCACAGTAGGTGAGCAGAATTGCGCCCTCAAGCTCTGGACATTTTTGACAGCGGCCTGTTACACAAACTGGCCTCTCCTAAGGAGCACTTCCCTGTTAAGTTGGTTAGGAGTGACTGAAACAAAATGTGTTAATGTGTTAAAATGATAAAACCACGTTTCTTTCCAAGAGGTGGCAGGGTCTAATTGTTCCATGTCCTTAGGAATGTCAGAGGCAGGGCTGGGAAAGGGGGAAAGAGGAGAGACATGTCCTCTGATGTGACCAAGGACTTTAATTGGAAGCAGCTCCCCCCACGGTGGCTTTTTCAGAAGCTGGAGTGACTCTTGCTGGTGGCACAGGGATGGCTCAGACGTCTTCTCCTCTTGCAGGGGAGTTTCTGAATCAGTCTTCATGACTCCTGTCCACTGCTCATGGAGACGCCCAGCAGCTGTGCAGCCTTGAGAACCCACATGGGTGCTGCCGGCTAGAATGCTCAGGGCCTCCTAAGGGTGCATGCTTTGAGCATCATGCGGGTGTCATAGGGGAGGCGTGAATGTCTGTTTGGCGCGGCACTATGGAGAGAATTTGTGTTCAGATCTGAAAGAACAGGAATAAACGTATCCTGGGTAAAGGCTTTGAGTGATGCGTGAATAACCCGTCTTGGTCATACTCCATTCAGAGACTCCTCAAATCATCCATGGTCTTGCATGAGCTAAGAATGACCTCAGGCTGGGTAAAGCAGTTGAGATTTTAGGGTTGACTCATTACCTCAGCATGGCCCAGCTGATCCTAATACACGTCCACAGTTACCATTTGTGCACGCACTTACACATGGTACCTCCCTTCCTCCTCCTAAGAGCCTGTGCAGTGGGCAATATATTATTGTTATCCTCATTTTGGAGAGAAGGATGCTGAGGTTGAGAGAGGGAGGGTCAGAGACATGTCCAAGCTCAGTAAGCAGCCGAGGCAGAGTTTAAGCTACCGTCTAATAAAATTATGGCCAGGCACAATGGCTCACACCTGTAATCCCTGCACTTTGGGAGGCTGAGGCGGGTGGATCATGAGGTCAGCCTGGTCCAAGACCAGGCTGGCCAACATAGTGAAACGCTGTCTCTACTAAAGATACAAAAAAAAAAAAAAAAAAAGTTAGGTGTGGTGGCCTGTGCCTATAATCACAGCAGTTTGGGAGGCCGAAGTGGGCAAATCACAAGGTTGGGAGTTCGAGACCAGCCTGGACCGCATGATGAAACCCTGTCTCTACTAAAAATACAAAAATTAGCCAGGTATGGTGGCGCACACCTATATCCCAGCTACTCAGCAGCTACTCAGGAGGTTGAGGCAGGAGAGTCGCTTGAACCTGGGAGGTGGAGGTTGCAGTGAGCCAAGATGGTGCCACTGCACTCCAGCCTGGGTGACAGGGCGAGACTCCATCTCAAAAATAAATAAATAAATAAATAAAAACAAAGTTCAACGAACTCAGTGAATAAATAAATAAATAAACTGCCATGGAGGACTAAAGCCAGTGATTTCAATGAATATCTACTACCTAATAATGAATCTCCAATAATTGATAGAGTCTTTAGGCTGTATTGTTCCAGGCTGGACTAACTACGCCCTTTCCATATTCCCAGAAGGCTGAAAGAAATCTGAGAGGGTCCCAGCAGGAGGTGGCTGGGGAGGCAGAGTCCTAGAGAAATCATTCAGGTGTTCCTGACACTATTACACACCCACATCTGGAACCTACTGAATGACCGTGGATGATGCTGTTGGAACACCCTTGGACTGCGGAAGCCAACAGTGGTAGAAGAGCCCTCGCCAGCCTTGCAGCAACAGAAGATCTTGGACCCCATGTTTTGGTGGGCGGTGGGAGGAGAAAAGGGCACTGGGGCTCCTGGCTTTGCAGCTCCAATCCCAGAAAGCCATTGTTATCTAAGCACTGGGTCATACTAGGCCCTCCCCTGCTGTAGCTCCTGTGGACAGGAGTTCCAGGCCCACCTGCTTGGGCCCACCACTGTGAGGGCCCATCTTTCCTCCACTGTGAACATTTCTTCTGCCTGTGGAAAGGACTTGGAGCCTCTGCTCTGCCAGTCTTTACCTGTAGCATTGCCTTCTTGAACCGCGGATGTTGAGGGTCTGGCACTGTTCTCTGGACAGCGTTATTTTCTAGATGACCTTAAGACTGCTGCTGAAAAATGTGGATCTCTTCTTTGCCAGGTCCTATGGCAGCAGAACCCAGGAGATGCGGCCGCCCACACAGACAAGCTCATATGTTTAGGAGTCAGGTTTGCCTTCCCTCTAGGTGTGTGTGTGCTCTTGGGTTGTAACCTTTTTGTGCCTTACTTTATTTTATTTTATTTATTTATTTTTGAGACGCAGTCTTGCTTTGTAGCCCAGGCAGGAGTGAAGTGACATAATCATAGCTACTGCAGCCTCCAACTCCTAGGCTTAAGTGATCCTTCTGCCTCAACTTCCTGAGTAGCTGGGGCTACAGGTGTGTGACACCACTCCTGTCTAATTGTTTTCTTTTTTTTTTTACTTTTTGTAGAGACAGGATCTTGCTATTCTGCCCAGGATGGTCTTAAACTCCTGGCCTCAAGTAATCCTCCTGCCTCAGCCTCCCAAACTGGTGGGATTACAGGCATGAGTCACTGTGCCCAGCCACTGGCCTCACTTTCTTATCTGGAAAATGGGAATGGTAGTACCACCTTGGAGTCATGAGAGTGTCTGTAAACTGGCCGCTCTGAGGGGAGGCACTCCAAACGGCTTCCCATGCTCATTGCCTTCCCACGTGGCTCCATTATTCCAGCTGGGCCCAGGTCCCATGGGAGCATGATGATGAAACCCCACCTTGCTGGTCCCAGTCCTGGCACTGCCACTCACTTGCTGTTAATTTCTTTCAAAAAAGATTACGATTTTTTAATTAGATCTCCTTTTTAATACTCTGGTAAATTCACTGCAACCTCTGCCTCCCGGGTTCAAGCTATCTCCTGCCTCAGCCTCCTGAGTAGCTGGGACTACAGGTGTGTGTCACCACACCTGGCTAATTTTTGTATTTTTAGTAGAGACAGGGTTTCACCATGTTGGTCAGGCTGGTCTGGAACTCCTTACCTCATGATCCGCCGACCTTGGCCTCCCAAAGTGCTGGGATTACAGGCATGAGCCACCGTGCCTGGCTGCCTTTTTTTTTTTTTTTTTTTAAATCTCAGAAAGTAATGGGAATAGAAACAGCCATGGTGTCAAGAACACTGACATTCATTGAGCATTTGGGCAGATCCTTTGACATCGCTGAGCTCATGTCATTTTTGTCTCCATATTGCAAGGCAGGACTTTGTCCGATTTTCCAGATGGAGGGAGTTGAGTCTCAGAAAGGTGGCTTGCTCAATTGTGGCAGCCAAGAGGAACAGCTGGGATTTTAATGTCGTTTTAACTGAAGACAGAGCTTATTCTGTCTATGCAATTCCAGAATGAGATGTTCAGAACCACCTTGACCTCCAAGCGTTGATGGTAAGTGGTTTTTCAGTGGAAAGGCTCCATATGAAGCCTGGCAGAACAGCATCACAGGTAAGAGCACACTTTTTTTTTTTTTTTTTTTTTTTTACTTAGATGGACTTCGGGTCCTAATTCCTCCTTCACCTTGCTGTGTAATTTTGAGCAGTTTAGCCTTCTTGAACCTCAGTTTTCCAGTCTGTACAATGGTATGGTAAAACCTCCCGACAGAATGCCGTTGTAAGGATTTGGTGACATAAAGATGTCAAGTGCTTTGCAGGATATCTGGCATACAGTAAGCGTTTAATATCACTGAGATGCTGGCTGGGATGGAGTGTGGTGTTTCTTGCATTACCAATGCCCACCTCTAGAGGGAAGCAGGAGCCAATGAAAAGGGTCCTTGGGTTGTCCACAGTGGGCTGTTGAGTTTCAGGTCTCTAGGGACCCCACAGCACTTTGATCAGAATAAGAAAGATCAGTGAGGTCAAACAGGAAGGCTTCTGGAGCTGGGGGAGCCCTTAGGAGTCTTTCAGCTCAGGTGGGGAGACTGGGACCCAGAGAGGGAGAAACAGTGGGGTCAAGGCAAATAAGGGTTCTTATAGCACTTTACTTCTTGCAGCAAAGTGAATAGGTGTCCAGGAGTGATGGGGACATTTTCTATTTTAGCACAGAAAAATTACCCCTCCTACCCTTAGGCCTACCCTATGAGCCTCACTCACCTGCAGCTGGCAGTGTGGACAGGAAGCTGTCTGTGATGTCAATAGAGTGGGGGAACCAGAGAATGTGGGGGAACCAGAGAATGTGGGGGACAGTAGGGTTTGGACTGAACCACAAAGGCAGGGAGGAGGGAGGACATATGCTGACCCTCTTTCCAGCGGTCCAACCCTTTGTCCACCATGCCGCATTGTCCACTGTGCCTATCAGGTCGGCTGGAGTGGTTCTGCCTCACGAGTCTCTTATCCCTTTTGGATTAGTAGTCTAGCCAGGAGTGTTCTTCTTGTGGGGCTGCTAGAGGAAGACACAGCAAGCCCCACTGTGAAAACACATTTCTAAGCCACTGCTAGTGTCCTATCTGCTGTGTTTTCATTGGCAAGCCACATGACTATTTAGTTTCTTCTCACTGGGAAGGGGATATTGGTGAATTACTGACTGCTGCCACCTCCTCTCCTGTCCTGGCCTCTGTGCCATCGTGGCAGAAACCTGCCCCAGAGTGGGCTGCAGATTCTCCCGATGTGATTAGATGGAGCCCAGCCAGATAATTGTGGATTATCTCAAGGTCACTGATTAGCAACCTTAATCATATCTTCAACCTTAATCTTCATTTTCAGTGGGGTCATTATTCTGCCTACCACACAGTCTTTAAACACTTGTATCAAGAAAATAAAAGAATGAAATAAATTCACAATTCTAAAAGCAGAAGAACCACAACAAAGTAACCAAAATAATGTATAAGATTAAAAGCAGAATTTACCAGAGTATTAAAAAGCAGATCTAATTAATAAATCAAAATCATTTTTTGAAAAAAATTAACAAAGCAGAAATACTATGTAGCTTAATCAGGACAAAGGGGGAAAAAGCCCAAATATATAAAATTAGAAAGAATAAGCAGGAAATAATTGTTGAAACAAAAGAAATTTTAAAAATCTTGAGAGTCCATTATATACTTTTATGTAAAAAAGTTTGAAAAACTCTATGAAGTAGATAATTTCCTGAGAAAATACAGTTTATTAAATTGACTGTGTTAAAGATAGAAACTATTCATTTCTGTAGAAGAAATTTATTAAGGAACTACCCTTCCCCAAATAGGACCAAACAGGTCCAGATAATTTGACAAAGAGAGTTTCACCAAGCTTTTAAAGACCAGTTACGGTACTACATACATTGTCCTAGAGCATATAAAATAAAACTTCCAACTTATTTTTGTGAAGGAAGTGTATATTGACAACTGCATCTGATAGGGATAATACAAAAAGAGAGAATTACACAGCAGTGTCACCTACCAATACTGTTACAAAGGTACTTAATAAAGTATTAGTGAAGAGAATCCAACATCATAGTATGAAGATAATAAATCATGGTCAGATGAAATTTATCTGTGGAATGGAAGTTTGATTCAATATGAGTAAAAAAATTATGTGATTTTTTTTCCTTATAGATGCTTAAAAAAAAGGAAAGAGGGAATTGATGGATATTACATTCATATGATAAAATAGCACTCTCTTTATCTCTATCTACGTCTTTGCCCTAAACTCAGCTTCTTCCTTAATGTGCAAATACTGGAGCTATTTAAAATCAGGAACAAGGCAAAGAAATCTACTAACTTTAACATTGTGCTGGTGGCATTAACCACTGCAATTAGATAAGGTAAGTCAGAGACATAAAAATTAGAAGAAGTTAAAGTATTTCTACTTGCAGATAATATAAAAGTATTACTGGTAAGCCATAGGGAAGCAATAACAAAATGACTCAAACAATGAAAGAATTCAGAAGAGAAGCAAGGCATACAATTAGCATACGAACTCAATAGTGTTATTATACGCAAGCAATAACTATCTACAACAATAGTGAGGGAGAAAACTCCATTTACAATAGCAACAAAAGAGAAAATACTTAGGAGTAAAGTTAATAAGAAATTTGCAAAATTAATATGAAGAACATTTGAAAATAGCACTGAAACCCAAAGTAGGTTTGAACAAATGAAAAGCCATTTGTTGGTGGTTAGGAAGAATCAGTGTTACAGATGGGTCAGTTCTTCCTAATTTATAATTTTCCCTAAGTTAATTTATAAATTTAGCACAATCATGATGAAAATAATGTCAAGATTTTTTATGAAGCTAGACAAATGATCCTAACATTTACACACAAAAAACAAGCAAGAATAAAACAGGCAGACTCCCCAGTGGAGTAGAATAGAAAGTTCAGAAAAAGACACAAATATATATGAAAATTTAGTATATGAGAATAAAGGTGTCATCTCAGATGGATAATTGGACCAAAGATATTCTCCTTAATAAATATGCTGAAATGACTATGTAATCATTTGGATAAAATGTAAAGTTAGATCCATACTTCCTAAATACATAACAGTGAATGCCAAATGGAACAGGTTATACATGTAAATAATAATGCTATACAAGCAAATGAAGAGGTGTGGGTGAATTCCTCTATAAACTGGATATAGGGAAAGGCTTTCTAATGAGAACCCAAAGTCCAGATTCAATGAAAGATTAATAAATTTGACTTTGAGGAGCTAATATTTCTAGTATATAAAGAGCACTAAAAAACTAAGGGGAAAAATACAAAAGACTGGAAGACATAAACAGATAATTAATTTTTTTTTTTTTTTTGAGATGGAGTATCACTCTTGTCGCCCAGGCTGGAGTGCACTGGCGGGATCTTGGCTCACTGCAACTCCACCCCACTGGTTCAAGCGATTCTCCTGCTTCTGCCTTCCGAATAGCTGGGATTACAGGCGCCCACCACCACATTCAGTTAATTTTTGTATTTTTCATAGAGACGGGGTTTCACCATGTTGGCCAGGCTAGTCTTAAACTCCTGACCTCAGGTGATCTACCCACCTCAGCCTCCCAGAGTGCTGGGACTGCAGGTGTGAGCCATTGAACCTGGCTTATAAACTCTTACAGAAGAGAACTTGGCAGCATCTAACAAAACCGTGTATGTCTTTTCCATTTAGCTCTAAAGACGTACATTGACCCTGCACAGTGGCTCTTTGGGAGACAGAGGTGGGAGGATCACCTGAGGTCAGGAGTTTGAGACCTGCCTGGCCAGCATGGTGAATGCCCATCTCTATTAAACATACAAAAATTAGCCTGGTATGATGGTGGTGCCTGTAATCCCAGCTACTTGGGGGGCTAAGGCAGGAGAATCACTTGGACCCAGGAGGCAGAGGTTGCAATGAGCCGCCGAGATCCTGCAAATTGGGAAATGTAAACAATTGGTGACTCTGGGTAAAAGGTAAATGGGAGTTCTCTGTATTATTCTTGAGACATTTCTATAAATTTGCAATTAATTCAAAAGGTATCCAAAAAGCTAAATTTTTTCCCTTCCTTCCTTCCTTCCTTCCTTCCTTCCTTCCTTCCTTCCTTCCTCCCTCCCTCCCTCCCTCCTTCCCTCCCTCTCTCTTTCTCTTTCCCTCCCTCCCTCCCTTCTTTCCTCCCTTCTTTCCTTCCTTCCTTCTTTTCTTTCTTTGAAATGAAGTCTCACCCTGTCACCCAGGCTGGAGTGCAGTGGTGCAATCTCAGCTCACTGCAACCTCCGCCTCCTGGGGTCAAGTGATTCTCTTGCCTCAGCCTCCCTAGTAGCTGAGATTACAGGAGTGCACCACAATACCCAGCTGATTTTTGTATTTTCAGTTGAGATGGGGATTCACCATGTTGACCAGGCTGGTCTCCAACTCCTGACCTCAGGTGATCCTCCTCAGCCTCCCAAAGTGCCGTGATTACAGGTGTGAGGCACTGCCCCTAGTCAAAAGGCTAACATTTTTTTTTTTTTTTTTTTTTTTTTTTTTTAGATGGAGTTTTGCTTTTGTTGCCCAGCTTGGAATGCAATTACAGGATCTTGACTGAAACCTCTGCCTCCTGGGTTCAAGTGATTCTTCTGCCTCAGCCTTCTGAGTAGCTGGGATTACAGGCATGCACCACCATGCCTGGCTGATTTTGTATTTTTAATAGAGATGGGGTTTCTCTATCTTGGTCAGGCTGATCTTGAACTCCTGACCTCAGGTGTTCTGCCTGCCTCGGCCTCCCAAAGGGCTAAAGTTTTAAAGCTTAGTTAGATGTGACAATATATTTAAAAATGATAAGACATTATTTGGTAAGGGGGAAAGGAAGAGAGGAGAGATGTCCTCTGATGTGACCAAGAACTTTAATTGGAGGCAGCTCTTCCCATGGTGGCTTTTTCAGGAGCTGGAGTGACTTGCTGGTGGCACAAGGATGGCTCAGACGTCTTCTCCTCCTTCAGGGGAGTTTCTGAATCAGTCTTCATGACTCCTGTCCACCGCCCTCTTACTCATGGAGACACCCCAGCAGCTGTGTAGCATCAGGAACCCCCCATGGGTGCTGCCAGCTAGAATGCTCAGGGCCTCCCAATGAGACACGGCTGGAACGGCCAGTGATACTGGCTGTAGCGGTTCAAGTTTCTCTTGTAAAAATTTCTTTGGGAAGCATATGCATTCAGATCTGAAAGAAGAAAGGAAAAAATTACGCTGGGTGAAGGCCTTTGAATTGGGCTTGGATGAACTGTTCAGGTCGTTCATATCCGCTGCTGATCTTTCCTCATATATTTGAATCTCAAGGGACCCAAGGCAGCCCCTAGCCTAGGGCTTGGAGGTCTTTTGTGATAGGAGAAATTTCTTGCAGTGTGTTTTGTATTGTGCTACGCTGGTAGCTTCAGTAATGGTAGAGTCTCTTGCAGAGCACAGTGACATGGAAAGTAGGAGACTTGGGCCCATCCTGGCTCTGACACTTATGTCATTCCCTAGCGCACTCATGAGAAGTCCCTTTCCCTCTGTGAGCCTCAGCCTTGTGGCAGGTGGTAAGGGCAGAGGGAAGGAGTAGGCGAGCTAGGGAGGCTCCTTCCTTCTCAAGCTTGATTCAAGCAGAGCTGTTCCTCTTTGATCTTTTATAGTAATTGGACTCTGTGAAATTTTGTTTTCAAGGGTGTTTAGTTGTTAGGAGAATTCAAAATGACTGGGTCGGATAATCCTTAGTTCTCAACAGGACTCCTGGGGTGGCTGTGAGTTATGTAAGGCCATCTGGGCATAGAGTTGGTGCCCAGCAGTGTGGCTGCATGTCTTCTTACTGGGACGTGTCACTGTCCTGGGATTGGGCATCGGTTCTTCCATGACCCAGAGGCATTTCACTGTGAGTTGAACTACACTCAGTCCACAAGTGTTTTCTGGCATGCTTTACTTGCCATGAACCTGGCTGGATCTAGGGAAATAACAGGGAACAAAACTGATGTGGGCACTGCTCTCCTGGCACTTACTGTCTAGTGGCCAAACTAGATATCAAGTAAGCATATAAAAAATATACTTATGGGGTGAGGTGCCATGGCTCATGCCTGTAATCCCAGCACTTTGGGAGGCTGAGGCGGGTGGATCACGAGGCCAGGAGTTCAAGACCAGCCTGGCCAAGATGGTGAAACCCTGTCTCTACTAAAAATACAAAAATTAGCCAAGCACGGTGGCGCATGCCCGTAGTCCCAGCTACTCGGGGGGGCTGAGGCAGAGCATTGCCTGAATCCAAGAGGGGGAGGTTGCAGTGAGCCCAGATCGTGCCATTGCACTCCAGCCTGGGTGGCAGAGCAAGACTCCATCTCAAAAACAAAACAAAGCAAAACAAAACAAAACAAAAAAACAAGCAAACATAAACTTATAAGAAGATGCCACCAGGTACAGTGGTTACACCTGTAATCCCAGCACTTTGGGAGGCCAAGGTAGGTGGACAACAGGAGCTCAAGACCAGCCTGGCCAACATGGTGAAACCCTTTCTCTACTAAAAATACAAAAATTAGCTAGGCTTATTGGTGAGTGCCTGTAATCTCAGCTATTCAGGAGGCTGAGACAGGAAAATCGCTTGAACTTGGCAGGTGGAGTTTGCAGTGAGCCGAGGTTGGAGATTGTACTCTAGCCTGGACAACAGAGGGAGATTCCATCAGAAAGAAAGAAAAAAGGAAAGAAAGAGAGAAAAAGAAATAAACAGAGAAAGAAAAGATGATTCCACAAAGCCTTGGAAGGAAAATATGGATGTGTGCCCTTTCCCCGCAGACCTGCTCCTCCTCATGCACTTCCTAGCTTGGAAGATCTTGGAGTCAGGTCGTAGACTCTGGGGTCTCCCCAACGTGCTCTGGAATGTGACTGCAGTTACTGGATGGGAGCGATTCCATCTCTCCATCTCACTTAGCTGAAATATCAATGGGATCTGGTCATCAGTATCAGGCCCTCTGTTTGGGGGTTTCTGATCAGCGTTAGGACCCCAATTTGGGACTCACCCTCAAACTCACTGCTGCTGGAGGAAGCTCTCTTTTTCGGCTGGATCAGGGGTTGTCTCGAAGGCAAATGGGAGGCTGCGTTAATGTGCTTGGGATTTTGTCTGTTAAGCTCGTCCCTCTGAAGCTGCAAATCTGGCAAGGAGAATTCCACAGAGTTACGTGGGGAGGCTTAGGTGAGATCATGGAAGTGAGGTGTTTTGCAAGCTCTGAAGCCACGCACACAGGCAAGTGGTGGTTATTATGGGGTGGGGGCAGACCTGAAACTACCACCTCCTGTCCTCTGAGGACTTCCCCTCACAGGCAGGTGCTGGATTCAAAGTGTGTATTTAAAAAAACACATTATATTTGTACATATTTATGGGGTACATGTGAAATTTTGTTACATGCATAGAACATGTAATGATCAAGTCAGTGCAAAGTTTGTATTCTTTTTAAAACATAAACATTTTTCTATTTATAAATGTAATGCATACTCGCCATATAAAAGTTAGGAAGGCTGGGCGTGGTGGCTCACGCTTGTAATGCCAGCACTTTGGGAGGCTGAGGTGGGTGGATCACAAGGTCAGGAGATCGAGACTATCCTGGCTAACATGGTGAAACCCCATCTTTACTAAAAATACAAATAATTAGCCAGGTGTGGTGGCACGTGTCTGTAGTCCCAGCTACTCAGGAGGCTGAGGCAGGAGAATGGCTTGAACCCAGTAGATGGAGTTGCAGTGAGCTGAGATTGTGCCACTGCCCTCTGGCCTTGGTGGCAGAGTGAGACTCTGTCTCAATAAATAAATAAATAAATAAATAAAAGTTAAGAACTATTGAATAGTATGAAGGAGGAAAAAATGCCTCAAACACCTCTTCCTCCAGTTATTATCACAGTTCTGGTCGTTTCCTATCCGTTTTTACAGAGTCCATCATAGCCTATGTATTATGGATGAATTTTACTTATTTATTTATTTCTTTTTTGTGACAGGGATCTGCTCTGCTGCCCAGGCTGGAGTGCAGTGGTGCGATCATAGCTCATGGTAACCTCAAACTCCTGGGCTCAAGCAATCCCCTACCTCAGCCTCCTGAGTAGCTAGGACTCAGGCATGTGTCACTGCACCCAGCTAATATTTAAAGTTTTTTGTAGAGAACAGGAAGCTCACTATGTTGTCAGGCTGCTCTCGAACTGCTGGCCTCAAGTGATCCTTTAGCCTCAGCCTCCCAAAGTGCTAACATCACAGATGTGAGCCACCCCACCCAGCCCTTTACTTGGCTTTATTCAAATACTTTATAGCATAAACATTTTTCTCATGTCACTAAATTTAAAAAATTGTTGTGCAATATTCTAGTTTTTGAGTAATGTAAGATTTATTTAACTAAAGTTCTAATGTTGGAATTTTTTTTTTTTTTTTTTTGAGAGAGAGAGGTCTCACTCTGGCACCTAGGCTGGAGTGCAGTGGTGCAATCATGACTTACTGCAGCCTCTACCTCCTGGGCTCAAGCGATCCTCCCACCTCAGCCTCCCGAGTAGCTGAAATTACAGGTGTGCACCACCATGTCTCAGTAACTTTTTATTATTTGTAGAGGTGGGATCTTCCCATGTTGCTCAGGCTGGTCTTGAACTTCTGGGCTCAAGTGATCCTCCTGCCTCCCAAAGTGCTGGGGTTACAGATATGAGCCACTGCACCCCGCTCAAATTTTGCTGCTGTAAATACTATTGTGATGAACATTGTTGTATATGAGACTTTGTCTTTATATACTTTTAGGTTTCTAGAAGAACAACAAATAATTTTGTCAACAGTCTGAACTGTGTTCTGTAACACAGAGCTCTGTCATTTATTAGATGCATACCTTGACTAATTGCTTACCACCCACCTGCCTCTCCAGGTGTTCAATTTGAATACTAATGTCCACTTCTTAGAGTTTTTGTGGCGATTAAGTAATATCATTTGGCTGAGGGCGGTGTCTCATGCCTGTAATCCCAGCACTTTGGGAGGCTGAGGCGGGTGGATCACGAGGTCAGGAGTTCACAACCAGCTTGGCCAACATGGTGAAAACCCGTCTCTTCTAAAAATACAAAAATTAGCTGGGCATGGTGGCACACACCTGTAATCCCAGCTGCTCGGGAGGCTGAGGCAGGAGAATTGCTTGAACCTGGGAAGTGGAGGTTGCAGTGAGCCGAGATCACACCACTGCACTCCAGCCTGGGCTACAAAGCAAGTCTCCATCTTAAAAAAAAAAAAGAAAATCATTTTACTGTTAAAATGTGAAATATACACGCTGAAACAGTAAGGGATTTATCTGACCACAGCTGGGTCCCCAGTGCCTAGACAGTGCTTTGCATGTTATAGGGTCTCGGGAATTATTATCATTCTTACCTTGGGAAAAGGCATTGATATTTGTAAGGTTCTTGATTTTTATTGTGACTCTACTTTGAAGGGAAGTATTTTAAATACCCTCACATGTGGATTTCTGTCAAAATACACCTTTGTACTGTCCTATCTCTCAACGGGACTCTGCTAGGCTCCTGGCCATCTGTGCTCACCCCCTCCCACCTGTGTGAGTCCTAGCTTTGCCTGATCTTGAAAATAATGCTTCTTTTTCTTCTTTTTTTTTTTTTCTGTCTGAAATTGTTGATTTTGTTCCCTCATCTTCTCTGCTTGACCTCTTGTCCCGGATCTTCAAGAAGGATTTGAGGCCAGGCATGGTGGCTCACGCCTGTAATCCCAGCACTTTGGGAGTCTGAACTGGGTGGATCACAAGGTCAAGAGATAGAGACCATCCTGGCCAACATGGTGAAATCCCATTTCTACTAAAAATACAAAAATCAGCTGGGAGTGATGGTGCACACCTGTCATCCCAGCTGTTTGGGAAGCTGAGGCAGGAGAATCACTTGAATCCAGGAGGCAGAGGTTGCAGTGAGCCGAGATCGCACCATTGCACTCCAGCCTGGGCAACAAGAGTGAAACTCTGTCTCAAAAAAAAAAAAAAAAAAAAAAAAAAAAGAAGGATTTTATTATAAACTGGAAACCAGGGTGCCTTCTCTGTGTTTCTTTCCTCCCTCGACATGGTAGCCTAGGAAGTTTCATGTTTCAGATGCCCTGGCTAAAGATGAAAAAGGGATGGCTGGTTTGTACTAGACTTTGTGTGAGCAAGATATGCATTTTTATTTTGTAAACCATTGAGATTTCAAGGTTTATTTGTTTTAGCAGCAGAACATATTCTATCCTGATCAATACCTATATATTGTTTCTATATGTTGAATGCCTACTCTGTGCCGGGCCCTGAGCTAGGTGCTCATTTATATTGCCTCATTTTACCCTCCCAATGATCCTGAAAAATAATAATGTATTGTGAATATCCCTATTTTACAAGTAAGGACAGTGAGGCTCAGGGAGATCAAGTGACTTGCCCAACTTCTGTGGTAGAGCTGAGATTTGAACTAGCATGTATTGCTCTCAAAACAGGGATCTTCACTGCTATTTGTAGAGTCTTTAAACCAGTGCTTCTTAAAGTATAATGCACACTCAAATTTACCTGGAGATTCTGATTCAGTAGGTCTGGAGCAGGGTTTGAAAATGCATTTCTAACAAGCTCCGAAGTGATGCCAATATTGCTGGTCCATAGCCTACACTTTAATTACAAGAGTTTAAGTTCTCTTGTTTATTGGTTGAGTACTTAGCCATCCAACACCCACATCATTTTAAATTGGAATTATCACTCAAAAGATGAAGGCAGTCTGGGAGTATCCCAGCAGGCAGGGAGTGAGCATGATGAGGTTTAGAGAGGTCATGCAGAATGTCCCTATCTGATACCTACTTTGGGTGGATGGCTTGTGCTCTTGGGGTTGACTGGGAACCTTGGAGTCTTGGATGACATAGGCCTCTTGACAGTCCCTGCAGCATAAACAGAAGATCTTCGAGATCAGGCTTTGGTGGGCTGCTGTTGGAGGTAAAGAAATGAGGGGCATGGATTCTGATCTGAATTCCAGATGCCCATTGGAAATTGACTGTGGTGGGGTATCATTGGGACAGCCTCTCCCAAGGTATTAATGCTCCTCCCCTCTCCCGAATCTTCCGTAGCTTCCCTTGGCCAGCAGATCCAGGCCTTCTGCCTAGGCCATTTTTCCTATTCTGTACAAAGTTTTCTTACCCATGGAAAGGAGTGGAAACATCTACTCTGCCAGCTTTGTTTGCAGGGGTGCCTTGGTGAATCAGCCAATCTTGAGTTTGAGCCCAATTCACTGGGCTGGGCTGTTTCCTAAATAAACATAAGACTGTGGCTGAAAAATGCTCATCCTTCACCTATGTTCACACTCCAGGTAGGATCTGATGACAGGAAAATTCCACCTCACGCAGACACGCATGTAAACATGCTGAGGCTTCAGGTAGCTCTGTGTCCTACCCCACTCATAGGTTCATGTTCTTGGTAGATTACTTACCCTTTCTGAACTTCACTTTCATCATGTGAAAAATGAGAATAGCAGTGTCTACTTTGCCAGGGTAAAGAATCAAATATAGGAAAACTAATCCCTCTGGTTCTAGGTATACAATAAGTGCTCAATCAATGGTCATTCCATTTCCCTCCCTTCTCTTCATGTAACTCACTGGCTTCAAATTATCCCAGCTTGTCCAGGTTCTATGGGAAGGAAGCATATAGACTTGTAGGTTTAAATTCTGGTTTTGCCACTAATTTACTGGAGGGCTTGGGTAGGTCCATGTTTCTTTCTGTGTCTCAGGCTCCTCACCAGGAATAAGAAGTTAGGCTAGATTATCCCTTCAAGGATCTTTCTAGTTTTGAAGGTCCAGGATTATAAGGCCTTGCTTTAGTCCCAAATTCGTTTATTTGTATATCAACTTTTCCAAACCTCTGTATACATTCTGTTCTCACTCCCCTTCTTGTGCCAAAACCCCCCTTTAAAAGGAAATTCCTATCATGGTATTGGTTAGGCATCCCTCACAATACCTAATTCACTTCGCTTTGTGAGCTTTGCCTTCACTATAGCCACTTGAGTCTCACTTTCTCTACTGCTATATCCTGGCCTGGGCCACCATCATCTCTTCCCTGAATTATTGCAATAGCCTCATAGCTGGTCTCCTTATTTCTCTTACCCTGGCTTCCTTCATAATTAATACAAAAGCTGGGGTAGTTCTGTTAAAATGTATCATGTCACCCTTCAGCTCAAAAATTCCAGGGATTGGCAAAAATGGGTATAGTAGATGGAGAGATATAGTATGGAAGGAAGAACTGGAAACACAAATAGAAATTCTAGTTCTTTTTTCTTTTTTTTTGAGAGGGAGTCTCACTCTGTCACCTAGGCTAGAGTGCAGTGGCGTGATCTCGGCTCACTGCAACTTCCACCTCCTGGGTTCAAGTGATTCTCCTCCCTCAGTCTCCTGAGTAGCTGGGACTACGGCATGTGCTACCACACCTGGCTAATTTTTGTATTTGTAGTAGAGACGGGTTTCACTATGTTGGCCAGGCTGGTCTTGAACTCCTGACCTTGTGGTCCACCTGCCTCAGCCTCCCAAAGTGCTGGCATTACAGGCATGAGCCACTGCGTCCGGCCAAAATTCTAATTCTATAAAAACCAGTAGCTGAAGAAAATATGTATTGGGTAGGGTTAACAACAGATTGGACAAAGTAAAAGTAATGATCAGTAAACTTGCAAAAAGTTCAATAGAAATGATCCAAACTGAAGCAGAGAAAGAAAAAAAGATTTAAAAAGGATGAAGAGTACACCACTGACCCGAGGGAAGCTATCAGGCTGTCAGACATACACGTGTGACTGGACTCTCAGAAGGACCAAGGGCAGAAAAAATATTTGAAGCAATCGTGGCTGAAAATTTACCAAATTTGATGGAAAGCATCAGCATAAGTACTCAGTGGGCACCAAACATGAAAAACAAAAAGAAAATCATACCTAAGCTCATTTTAGTCAAATGGCTAAAAATGAAACTAAAGAACAGGACCTTAAAACAACTGGAATAAATAAGGATGAAAAAAAGAAACTGTAAACCTTTTACTTCATATTCCATGAAAATATCCTTCAATAATTAAGGCAACATGAAGATGCTGTAAGATAAACAAAAATAGAATTTGTCTTTAGAAGACCCAGGCTGTAAAAAATATTAAAAGATCGAAGGAAACTGATACCAGATGGAAATTCACATTTGCAGAAAGGGATGAATAGGATAAGAAATGGCAAATGGTGGTAAATGTAAATTTTTTTTTTTTGAGACAAAGTTTCACTGTGTCACCCAGGCTGGAGTACAGTGGCGTGATCACAGCTCACTGGAGCCTCAAACTCCTGGGCTCACGTGATCCTCCTGCTTCAGCCTCCCCAGTAGCTGGGACTACAGGCACGCGCCACCACGCCTGGCTAATTTTTGTATTTTTTGTAGATTCAGGGTCTCCCTATGTAGCCCAGGCTGGTCTTGAACTCCTGGGCTCAAGTGATCCTCTCACCTTGGCCTCAAAAAGTGCTGGGATTGCAGGAATGAACCACTGCACCTAGCCAAAAATATTTTTTTCTCTTAGTCTTTCTTTTCTCCAAAATTGTTCAGTGGTTTTGCATATTCCTCAGAAGAAAAACCAAAGTTCTCACCTGGGTCTTAAGATATTCTGTAATCTAATCATCCTTCTTCCCTCCTCCTCCTGCCTACCCACAACCTTTATCACCAACTCTGTCTTTTAATTCCTTCAATTCCCTAATTCCATTTGCCCCCTTCCTGAGTTTTAAAGCATAGCAAGCTCTCAACTCAGAAATTGGTGCTTGTTTTACTCTCTGCCTGGAATGAAGTTCTCTTAGATAATAACATTCTGTCATTACCTTCAAGTGTTTGCTTAAATGTTACCTTTTCTATTGAGACTTTCTCTGTCCATTGTATTTAATATTATACCCCCTTGTACTTCATAATATTTTCCTCACTTCTTTTCAGACCCTTCCTTCCTTCCTTCTTTTTGTCCTCCCTTCCTTCTTTCCTTCCTCTCTTTCTTTCCTTTTCTTTCCTTTCTTCTTTTCTTCCTTCCTCTCTTTCTTTCTTTCTTTCTTTCCTTCTTTCTTTCTTTCTTTCTTTCTTTCTTTCTTTCTTTCTTTCTTTC
>NW_022437016.1:18124-40695 GCF_009761245.1 Sapajus apella
TTTCTTTCTTTCTTTCTTTCTTTCTTTCTTTCTTTCTTTCTTTCTTTTCTTCTTTCACAGGGTCTCATTCTATGCTCAGGCTGGAGTTCATGCAGTGTCACAATCATGGTTCACGGCAGCTTTGAACTTCTGGGTTCCTCCTGGCTCAGCCACCTGAAAAGCTGGGACTAGAGGTGCATGCCACCAAGCCCAGCAAATTCTTTTTTTTTTTTTTTTTTTTTTTACACAATAATTTATTTATTGAGAGCCTCCTATCTGCCCTTGCAGTCTCTAGGTCACTTTTTCCGCTTGTAGATTTTGTGCGCAAGCCCCAGAAAGATAGTTGGGGGCAGGGGCGCTGCGTACTGTTCAATGAGACCCATAATGTGGCTGTAACTGTCTTCCTCATACTGCGAGAACATGGCCGGCAGATCTAGCTCCTCATATAATGCCTTCACTCGGGCCACCTTCTCAGCCTCCTTCTGCCCGTAATTTTCCTTCAGGATCTGGTACTGTTCTGGAGTGGACCGTTGCAGACACTGAACCACCAGCCAGCTGCATTTGTTGTCCTGGATGTCAGTGCCAACTTTGCCAGTCACACTGGGGTCCCCAAAGAGGTCAAGGTAATCATCCTGAATCTGAAAGAACTCTCCCATCTCCTACAGGATCTTCTTGGCATTGGCATGCTCCTTCTCGCCATCAATTCCTGCCATGTACATGGCTGCAGCTACAGGAAGGTAGAAGGAGTAGAAAGCCATCTTATACTTGACAATAGATTTGTACCTCTCTTCAGTGAATCTGCCAAGATCCATATTGCCCTGGGGGGCTGTGATGAGGTCCAGGGCCTGCCCAATCTCAGTCTGATAGGAACTCTGCAGGAAGAGCTTGATCAGGTTCAGGTAATAGGGCTGCTCCCGGCAGTAGAGCTTCAGCAGGCAGTAGATACATGCTTCCAGAAGGACAGCATCATTGATGGCATCCAAGCCCACGCCTGGCTTCTGATACCAGCAGAGCTGTCCCTGGCGGGTGAGGGATGAATCCATGATGTCATCTGTCACCAGGAAGAAAGCTTGCAGCAGTTCCACGCACCAGCCCACAGTCAGGGCCCGCTGGAGACTATCAGCATCCTGTTTCCTTGGCTCCACCAGCTCCCGGAATGCTACTAGCACCGTCAAACCCCAGTGATACTTGCCTCCAATGGCGTTGTACTCCAGGACCTCCTTGAGCCGGGCAATAGCATCTCCTGTCTCTGGGTGCCCCATCTCATCCTCAGTCAGCACCCTAACGATCTGGGAGAAGTGCTGAACGAAATCCTGCTTTTCTTGGACATAAACATCTGATTTCTGGTCTCCATTCATTCTGAGGGAGGAGCAAAGGGCTTTGTTCCTGGATGCGGGTTCCTGCTCGGTCCCGCTAGTTGGCGGGTACTCCTCCCAGCAAATTCTTAATATATACATATATATATATATTTTTTTTATTTTTTATTTTTTTATTTTTTTAAGAGAAGAGGTCTTACTCTATTGCCCAGACTGATCTTGAAATCAAGTGATCCTCCCACGTCGGCCTCCCAAAGTGCTAGGATTACATATGTGAGCCACCATGCCCAGCCTCATTTTCTACACTCTATATAATTTGCTACATTACTGTGTTTAAGGTCTGCTTCTCCCCACTAAATTATAAGTCACGTGGAGTCATGGATTTCAGCTGTTTGGTTTTCTGCTCTATTCTCAGTGTCTAGAGCAGTACCTAGCACAGTGTGGGAAGTCAATAATTGTTTGTAGAATAAAAATCGATGGTGTTTGTAGAATAAGCTAGCATTTATTCTTGTCTTGAGTAGAAGCATTTGCAGGCCCTGGGGGCAGCAGAGAGGTGGGTGGTAGTTTTTGTGTCAGAAACAGCACAAGCTGTAGGACATAGCTTACCTCATTCACGTGCTAAGCTGACTGATTGTTGCATGAGTCCATTTTAGTTCTGCTCTGTTTGCTGGTTGGGACTATTTTTCTTCTCTGTTCACTGCAAAGCATATCTATCTTCTTCCCATGTTCCCTACTTTATAAAACGATCCTACTATTCACTCCGTCTTTAGAGCCAGACGCCTGCCAGCCTCCTGCCATCTGCTTACATTCATCAGTCTTTGAACTTTCCAAATGTGTCTTCAATCTCTCTGCCCGATCAATCCTTTGCCATTTCCTTCACCGCAGTGTAAGCCACCATTACTTCTCACCTGGACCACTGCTAAAACTTTCTCATGAGCTTGTTTGCCTCCACTTAGACTTATCTGGTAGACATGTAAATCTTATCTCTTCTGCCCCAACAACCCACCGCCCCACCAAGGGGGTCCCCAAGCCTGTAGATCCAACTCCTTTTGTGATCACCACTGTACTCTCTTCAGCCTCATCTCTGGGTTGCACTCACCACCCTACGGCCACAAGAGATGCTGTATAGGCAGCTCCCCCAACCACCTTTTACTGTATGGATCCTGTTCATATCCTGCTCCCTCTACCTGGGATGTTCTTACCTCAATCCTTCACTCATCAAACTTCAGGATTCAGCTCAGGGGCTGCAGGAAGCCTGGGATGAGTTAGGAGTCCCTCCCTTGTGCTCCCACAACACTCCCCATTAGCCCACCATGTTTTTCTATATCACAGCCTGTTATTGCACAGTGACTGCCTAACTCATGGTAAATGCTCAATAAATACTTGTTGAAACTTTGTCTTGTAATTGCCTATTGTTAATAGTCTGGATACCAGTTCATGAGCTTTTTTCTTTTCCTTTTTTTATTTTTGAGACAGGGTCTCACCCTGACACCTGTGCTGGACTATAGTAGCACCATCAGGGCCCACTGCGGCCTCAACCTCCCAGGCTCAAGCAGTTTCCCTGCCTCAGCCCCCTGAGTAGCTTCGACTACAGGATTGCACTACCATGCCTGGATTATAGCTTTTTTGTTTTTGTTTCTGTTTTGGTAGAGACGGGATTTTGCCATATTGCCCAGGCTTGTCTCAAATTCCTGGGTTCAAGTGATCTGCCTGCCTCAGCCTTCAAAAGTGCTGGGTTATAGGCTTGAGCCACTGAGTCCAGTCGAGCTTCCACCCCACCCTCCTTCATTTATTTAACACATATTTACTGAAAACCTGCCAGGTGCCAGGTACTGTTAGGTGCTGGAGATATAGCAGTGGACAAGACACAGATAGGCAAATGTCCATGGAAGCAGGGAAAGTATTTTATTCACTGTTACATCCTCAGCACTCAGCCCAGGGATGGGCACAGAATAGGTACTTTATACATATTTGTTGAATAAACACATGAACCTTCTCTGACTGTCAGATAAAAACTATATGCCCAACAGATCTCCTTTCTCTTTTTCACTAATTGATCTTCAACTTTCTGTGCATAAGCTGTTCCACGTGGTTAGGTACAATGCAGGATGGACACATACAGGTGTCTCCATTGTGTGGATTTTTTTGATGAAGTGGGAGCACTCACTAGGTCCATTTAGCCCCAGTCGCCAATAGTCTTCTGGATCTGCTGCCAGGTGAGTTTTTTTTCCCCTCATAGACCTAGTGTCAGTGTCATAGTGTTTTTTTTTCTTTTTTTCTTTTTTTTTGAGATGTAGTCTCGCTTTGTTGCCCAGGCAGGAGTGCAATGGCATGATCTCGGCTCACTGCAACCTCCATCTCCCGGGCTCAAGCGATTCTCCTGCCTCAGCCTCCTGAGTAGCTGGGATTACAGGCACCTGCCACCACGCCAGCTAATTTTTGTATTTTTAGTAGAGATGGGGTTTCACCATGTTGTCCAGGCTGGTCTCAAACTCCTGACCTCAGGTGATCCACCTGCCTCCCAAAGTGCTGGGATTACAGGCATGAGCCACTGCGCCCAGCCATTTTTTTTTTTTTTTAACATGATTTGAGCTCTGACGTATTTCACTGAGGTCTCTTTAGTGGATTTATTTCATTTTCCTATAATTTATAAAGAAATAGAAATTTATATAGGCAGTTAGATCTTGTGCTTTGGAGATGTGCCATTTAGCAAATAGCCTTGCTATTAATCTGCTTCTTATTCTGCTACTTGCTTTAGTTTCAATTGTCTTCATACACTTATACAAATGCTTGCCTCCCAGGGTTTGGCTTGTTCCAGACTGCCTTGAGTATGCTGAATGTAGAAGGAAACACTTCATAAGAAAGGAATGGAAGCATAGCTCTGACAAGCCCCCACCATGAGTCAGCCTGAGAACTAGTGGTTGGAGTTCTGTTGGATTGGTAATTGATTTGTCTAAAAGAAATCGCTAAACCTTGGACTTGCGTCCCTCTAAACCTTCATGAGCATGTGTTCTGTCTTGGTAAATCATAAAAGAAGGTCACTTTCTTTTAGCTTATATTCTGGAATCGGTCATTTTCAAGTTGCTGATCATATGGCCTCTTTTAGGTTCTGCTTGGCCAAGAAATCCAAGACACGGTGCACAAGAAGAAACTGTTGATTAATTGTAGTGTAGTCTTTCCTGCTGGTCATGGTCTCGTCTGCATTAAGGTTGTTGCCCTTTCCTGGAGAAACTCTGTATATATACTCCCACTATAGGTACTCTCATGTATTTGTCTTAATAAATGGTAAAAGTTCATAGGTGACTTAGAATTGCCGTAGCCATTATGACAAAGTTTTGATGTCAAAAGTCATATTTAAGAGGAACTCTGGAGAAGAGAGAAGACAAAAATGCCAAACATCTAATAGAAGAGTTCTTTGCCTGGAATGCTCTGGCCTCAGGAAGAAAAAAACAAAACAGAAAGACCTTGCTCTTACTGGAGCCTCCTGATACCTACTTTCATTGCTTCCCTCTTTCTCTCTCCATCTGACTTGATCTTTACCACCCATATATACTCCTCTTATTCCTTCCCCTGGCTGCCTAAATAAACTTTTTTAGGGAGCATTTTTTTCTAGAAAAGAACAATCACATAGCACAATACCCAACTAAAACTTCTACACTGAAAGTAGATCCGGAGAGGCTGAATTTAAACTCTGAGTAAGAGTTGAGTTGAGTGAAAAATAGAATCTTCTCAAATTTCAGAACAAAAGAAAGTTTGTTTTGTATATCCTGTATAATTCAGGATTCTGTTCATTACTTATTGTCTTGGACTATCATATTTGTACTAATTAGTTCATTTTGTTGTTGACCTTCAGGCCAGGCACAGTGGCTCATGCCTGTAATCCCAGCACTTTGGGAGGCTGAGACAGGAAGATTGCTTGAGTTTCAGAGTTTGAGACCAGCCTGGCCAACATACCTCATCTCTACTAAAAATCAAAAAGATTAGCTGTGCATGGTGGTGTGCACCTGCAGTGCCAGTTACTTAGAGGCTGAAGAGAAAGGACTGATTGAGCCTGAGAAATCAATGCTTCAGTGAGCTATAATCATGCCACTGCACTCCAGCCCAGGCAGCAGGAGATCTTGTCTCAAAAATAAATTTAAAAAAAATTGTTGACCTTCAACAATGGGGAAAATGTTTAAGAGTAGCAGGATGAAAAAGATCAGAAGATTCAAACAACCCATCTATGCATTATTTTTTAAAGAATTAAAGAATGGACTTGAGAAGGTAAGAAAAATAGGAAGCACTCCACATGAAACTATTTCAAAAGATTTTCTCTTAAGGGCAGATAGGGCAAAGATTCAAAATCACAAACAAAATGATGCATCCATAGGTGACTTAATAGGCTTGAGGACACTTTCAAAGAACATTTGGGGGCAAATAAAGAGTATAAGTAAAAGGAGACCTTTCTTCTTTTTATGCAAAAGGCTTGTATCTAAAATAGGGGATTTAGAAAAAAATCAGTTGGAATGGGAAATTCCATTAGGGTAGGTATCTTGGACATTTTCCAAGAGTCCTAAAATATTAATTAGAAATCAAAATAATCTTATGGCCTACTAGAAAAACAACTGGCCCCTGAAATAAAGACAGGACCCACATCTCTCTGTTCTTTAAGAATCTGGAGCCTGCGGAAAACACTTGCACTTACTGCATGCAGAAAGGCCATTGGGAGAACTAGTGTTCCCTGTCAGAAAGACGGCTGTCTGTATCTGTCTGCCGAGTCTCTCTGAGACCTTTGCACTTAACACTCCTGTCTTGTCTCTAAACTCCCAAGGGGCATTGTTTGTACATATAGATGAACAGCTATGCTGCTTGCTTGTTGATATGGTTTGTTTCTTATGTGGAAATCAGACTCTCCCTGTTAACTATGATTAAGACTAATTGTTCTGCATGATGAATATTTAGACCATCCCAGTGCGTGATTCTCTAGCACCCACAGCAGACTATGTCTTCTTATGGAGAGCCTGAAGGGATGAAACCCTTCTTTGGGCTTTAACTACTAGTAGATGAAACAGACTTCTGAGGGTCCTGAGTTGAATAATTTAAAGTGCCTTTTTTCCCCTCACTTTGACTGACATAGTAAATCATATAGCCCACATCCTAGGGTGCAACTGACCAATTTGAAATCCTTAGCTCAAGTAATTATGGATCATAGAAACCTTTGGGTTTGATTTTAGCTAATTAGGGGAGACGGCACCATTGTTAACACTTCCTGTTGTGCCTGGGCTAATATCACAGGTGAGGTTAATCTATAGTTAAGCCCAAAGTGAAAGCAGCCTGGCTATTGAAGGTAGATGGTCATGCCAGGGAAATCATAAGGCATGATTCCAGAGAGAGTTTCAGATCCTTTTGAAAATACTTTTAATTATCATTTTTGGTTCTGTTGTCCAGAGAGCTGAATGCTTTTATGTAGCCTCTGGTATGACAAATGATGCAACAAATGATTCAAAGACAAAAATGAGAAGAAATGAGGCAGACTGATACTCAAAATGAAAACCAGATCTCTGTACATGAAAAGATGGAACTGTGTTTTCAAGGAAAGCCAATGGCAGTGGTGAAGATCTGGACAATCTTGGAGGGTCTTTTCTGTGGCTTTGGTTGAGGGAGGACCAGAAGGCAGAGAATAAGAATAAAATGAGAAGCTCCCACATTCCTAGGTAACAATGAATTGCCCTGTAACCATGGTAACACCAAATCTCCAGAACCTGTGTGACACCCTTTAATCTATTAATGAAACTCCCTTGGTAACCATTCTAACAGATGCATGCTGGGAGGTACGCTTCATAGCTAAAGGTCTAGCACTCCTAAGCACTGCTGCCTATGAAACCACCAGTCCATGAACTCAACACCTCCAAAAGCCCCTTGTACATCAGCCATGAGCTTTGTTCAGCGACTTTGCCATACAAGCACAGTTCTCCCTCGTTTAAACAGAAATAAATTCAGTTTTAGTTTCATACAGTGGAGGCATCCTCCACCAAAGCAGCTTATGAATATACAAGAAAATATAGTTATGCAAATTCTCTTTCTTTTTAATACAAATGGTAGCTTATTATACACCATGTTTTGCACCTTGATTTTTTTCAATTAAAAATATACTGTGGAGATCATCCATATTATCAGTCAGCAGGGATTTGAAGCACAGATTCACACTGGCACCTCACGCCGATGCTCTCTCCACGTCTTTACTAGACAATTTCGCAAGAAAGAGTGTAGTAGAACCACTTTCTCCTCTGAGTGTTGACAGCAGAGAGCTTTGAACTTTTGAACCCTCTTCAGAAACAAAAAGGCTCTTAGGGAGAGTAGTGTATAAGTTACAAGTATATTTTCTGGGGTCTAATTCTTGGAGATCTGTTAGCTAGGAAATTTAGAAGAATTTATGACCTTTTTGAATCTCCGTTTTCTGACCTGTAAAATGGGGATGGTAGTAATAGTATCTACAATAGAAGGTAGTCTGAGGATTAAATAACGATGGAAAGTGCTTAGCACAGCTTTCTGGTGTGTCAAAAAGGCTTAATAAATACAAATGAAGATTCTGATGTTGATGAATACGTAGGAGAGATGCCTAGAGGAGTAGGTGGCATTTCCTGCACTACCAGTGATGCCCTCTAGAGGGAAGCAGGAACCAAAGAAGAGGGCCCTTGGGTTGTCCCCAGTGGGCTGTGAACTTCAGATCTCTGGTGACCCCACTGCACTTTGATCAGAGGAAGAAAGATCAATGAGGTCGAACAGGAAGGCCTCTGGAGCTGGTGGGTGGGTGCGTAGGGGGACATGGGGTCATTCAGCACAGGTGGAGACTGGGACCCAGAGAGAGAGAAACAGTGAGGTTAAAGCAAATGAGGGATGGTGATTGCTACTTGTAGCAAAATGAATGGGTATCCAGGAGTGGTGGAGACATCCCTTTTAGTACAGAAAAACTATCACCTCTCGCCCTTAGGTCTAAACTGTGAGCCCCACTCACCTGCAGCCAGCAGAGTGGACAGAAGGCTGTCTGTGATGTCACAGAGCTGGGAACCAGGGAATGTTGGGGCCGGGGGTTTGGACTGGACCACAACAGCAAGGAGGAGGGAGCAGTTCTGCTGACCACGATTCCACACTGTCCACTAGACTGTCCACTGGATCACCAGTCCTGGAGCCTCAGGAAGCACCTAAAGGATGGCCAGAAGGGGGCAGTACAGCGCTGGACACTGTAGATCTGGGTACCATTCTGTCTCTGTCTGCCCACTGGGTAGTTAGTAATCTTAGGCAAAGGGACTTCACACTTGGGTTTCCCCTCTGCAATATGGGAATAATAACAATTTTTTTCTTTTTTGAGACAGAGTCTCACTGTGTCACCCAGACTGGAGTGCAGTGGTGCGATCTTGGCTCACTGCAGCCTCCCTCTCCTGGGTTCAAGTGATTCTTCTGCCTCAGCCTCCCGAGTAGCTGGGACTACAAGCATGTGCCATCAAGCCTGGCTAATTTTTGTATTTTAATAGGGACGGGACTTCACCATGTTGGCCAGACTGGTCTCGAACTCCTGACCTCAAGTGATCCCCCTACCTCAACCTCCCAAAGTGCTGGGATTATAGGCATGGCCTGTGCCTGGCCAGGAATAATAATTATATGTCCTGTATACATTTTTAAGTATTAAATGAAATCAGGTAAACATTTAACGTGGTGCCTAGATGTAGTGAGCATTCCAAGAGAGGGTAGGTATTAATAACATATGCAAAAATAAAGTGATATTTTCTTCCCATTTTATCTTTTAGAAAAGAGGGAATTGCTTGGTATTGGAGTCCTGACAAAATCTCTCACCTTATGGGGCACTCTCTCCATTCCTTTATTTAGGACAAACAAGTACTATTAGTATTTGGGGAAGCCTCATTGGGTTAACATGTTCTCAATCACTGCTGATACTTGATGTATATAGAGGTCACTGGATACAATAGAAACAGAAGAAAGCAAAGGATTTCAGCACAGCAGTGGGGCCATTCAGGCAGCAGGGAAGGGTGATGTGACCTTACCATCCTAAATATTTGATGGTGAGTTAAACAAAGCCCACAGGTAAAGCCACACTCAAATGTAATTGAAGGTTCTCCATTTTGGCTGCAAGTGAGATTTACTTGAAGTGTTTTTAAAACAAAGAATACCTGGGGCCTAACCCCAGGTAAATTACAATTTTGACAGGGTGTGAAAACTGGGCAGCAGTTTGCTTACAAAGGTTTCCAGGTGATTCTTGTGTATAATCAAGAACTACTAAATTCACTTGTGGGAATCGTTACTTATAGGTAAGTGGCGGTTCTCACCTTGGGCTGTATATTAGAATCATGGGAGGAGCTTTAGAAACTGCCACTCCTAGCACCAGCTCCAGCTCAGTAAAATCACTATGTTGGGGAAAAGGCCCAGGTATCAATAGATTTTATAGCTTCCCAGTTGATTTTAATTTGCAGCCAGCATTAAGAACTGCTGATTTATAGAGCCTTTTTTTTAATCATCAATTTTATTGATGTGATACAAATGGATCCATTTTAGCTTGAGATGAGCTTTTCAGGAACAGCATTATTTATATACAGATTCAAAAACATTATTTAAAAAATAACTTAGAATTGAAGATAATATATTCTGGAAACCTGTGCTAGATGAAGTTAAAGATGTGTATGAAGCATTCAAATGAAATTGTTTTAGAAAGTGAAAGATTGAGGATCGTGATATAGTTTGGCTGTGCCCCTATCCAAATCACATCTGGATTTGTAATCCAAATTGTAATCCCCACGTGTAGGAGGAGGGACCTGGCGGGAGGTCATTGAATCACGGGGGCGTTTCCCCCATGCTATTCTCGTGATAGCGAGTGAGTTCTCACGAGATCTGATGGTTTTATAAGTGGCAGTTTCTCCTCTCTTCTCTCTCACCTGCTGCCATGTAAGATGTGTCTGCTTACCCTTCTGCCATGATTGTGAGTTTCCTGAGGCCTCCGCAGCCATGCAGAACTGTGAGTCTGTTAAACCTCTTTTCTTTATAAATTACCTGGTCTCAGGTATTCTTTGCGGTGTGTAAAAACAGATTATTACCGATAGTAACATAGGTATTTCCAAATTAATGTTTTTATGTAATATGCTCTGGCAAACACGTAGCAGGTACTGAATACTTGTCAGTTGGTACTTGGTTATTTCACCCATAGCACCAAATGTTTATGAATTCAAACTGGAGACAATAGTTACAATCTTTGCATAAAGGAACTGGGGACTTGCCTCCTGTTTGGGGTGGTTTACCATTCAAGCATGTATGGTGTGATTACTTTCTTCTCCTTGGGTCTGGGAGGCTAGATGGGCCAATAGGCTTCTGTATTAATTTCTGGTTCAGGTAGAGAATAATGCAATCTCAACCTGATGCATTTGGCTAAGACTAGTGGGTGGATTTTTAGTCTGGTGATTTCACAGTGCATGTGTTCTGGGATCTGAGTACCTGTGTGGGAAGCTTGCCCTCTTAACACATAACTTTGGCCATAGCCATTAACCTCTGTAATTCTCAGTTTCCTTAACTTTAAAATAGAAATAATAATAGAGCTGCTGTGGGGGGTAAATTAGACCAGCCATGGAAAGCTGTAAATGTAGTACCTGCTAGAGAGGCAGCACTCAATAAGTGTTGCTTATTATTATTATTATCTGGCATTGAGAGTGAAGGATTAGCTTTCACACCTGTGGATGGGAAATTAGGGAATTCAATGAGGTTTTTCAAAATCTCTATTTTGCTTTTTATTATTTTTATTTTTTTGACAGTCTCACTCTGTTGCCCAGGCTGGAGTGCAGTGGCATGCACTCGGTTCACTGCAGTCTTGACCTCTTGGGCTCAAGCCATCCTCCCACTTCAGATATCCCACCTCAGCCTCCTGAGTAGCTGGAACCAGAGGCACACATCACCACACCAGGATAAGTTTTAAATTTTGTAGAGACAGGATTTTGCCATGTTGCCTAGGCTGTTCTCAAACTCCTATGCTCAAGCAATCTTCCCACCTCTGCCTCCCAAAGTGGTGGGATTACAGGCTGAGCTACTGTATCTGGCCCCAAATTTCATTTTGAAATAATTACAAATTCACAAAACCACGTTACAGAGGTAACCATAACTTTCTCTCTGCAAAGATAAACAAAGAGGTAACTTTGTAACTTTCTCTCTGCAGAGAGAAACAAAGAGGTAACTTTGTAACTTTCTCTCTGCAGAGAGGTTCCAGGAACCCATCCCCCAGCCTCCTCCAATGTTAACATCTTGCCTCATTATATTACAAGATCAAAATCAGGAAATTAACATTTATAGACCTTATTCAAAGTTCAGTCATTATTCAGGTACTCATTTTTGTGTGTGTGTGTGTAGTTGCATGAAATCTTATTACATGTGTAGCTTTGTGTAACTACCACCACAATCAAGATACTTAACTGTGCCATCACCACAAGGTTCCTTTCTGCTTCCTCTTTATGGCCACACCTAACCCCCTCTCCCCAACATCTCTAACCCCTGGAAACCACTAACCTGTTCTGCATTGTATAATTATGTCATTTCACGAATATTACATAAATGGAAACATGCAGTATGTATCTTTTTGAAGTTGGCTTTTCTCAGTCAGCACAACTTCCTTGAGGTTCATATACATGACAAACATGTATCAATAGTTGGCTCCTTTTTATTGCTGAGTAGCAATCCATAGTAATGCCTGTACCAAAGATTTTTTTTTCCATTCACTCGTTGAAAGATATTTGGATGGTTTGTATTTTTGGCTATTGCAAACAAAGCTACTGGGAACATTTGTGTACTAGTTTCTGGTGAAAATGTGTTTTCATTTCTGTCTGGTAAATGCCCAATTTACTTGCTGGATTGTGTGGTCAATCCATTTTTAGTTTTAAAAGAAACTGCTGTATTATTTTCCAGTTACTGTACCATTTTACATTTCCATGAACAATGTATGAATAATCACACTTCTCTGAATCCTCTCCAGCATTTTTTTTCAACTATTTTTTACTTTAGTCATTCTTCTGTCTTGAGCCCAGGAGGTTGAGGCTGCATTGAGCCATGATCGTACCACTGTGCTACAGCCTGGGTGACAGAGCAAGACCCTGTCTCAAAGAAAAAGAAAAAAAAAGGCCGGGCGCGGTGGCTCAAGCCTGTAATCCCAGCACTTTGGGAGGCCGAGGCGGGTGGATCACAAGGTCAAGAGATCGAGACCATCCTGGTCAACATGGTGAAACCCCGTCTCTACTAAAAATACAAAAAATTAGCTGGGCATGGTGGTGCGTGCCTGTAATCCCAGCTACTCAGGAGGCTGAGGCAGGAGAATTGCCTGAACCCAGGAGGCGGAGGCTGCGGTGAGCCGAGATCACGCCATTGCACTCCAGCCTGGGTAACAAGAGCGAGACTCCGTCTCAAAAAAAAAAAAAAAAGAAAAAGAAAAAAAAAATTTCACTGTGTGGATATGTCACATTTTGTTTATTCATTCATCTGTTGACAAATGTTTAGGTTGTTTTCACATTTTGGCTCTATGACTAAGGCTATGAATATTTGTGTGCAAGTTTTTGTGTGGTTGCATATTTTTATTTCTCTTGACTGTATACCTAGAAGTGAAATTGCTAAGTCATATGATAATTCTATGTTTAACATTTTGAGGAATTGCCAAACTGTTTCCAAAGCTGCTGCACCATCCTTCAATGCTGCCAGCAATGTGTGAAGGTTCCAGTTTTTTCACATCCTTGATGACACGTTTTATTGTCTGTTTTTAAATTTCAGCCTAGTGTGTTTTAAGTGCTATCTCATTGTGGTTTTGATTTGTATTTTCCTAATGACTAATGAACAATGTTGAGCATCGTTTTGTGTATGTATTGACCATTTTCATATCTTGTGTAGAGAGCTGTTTATTCAAATCTTTTGCCCTTTAAGAAGTTGAGTGACTCCCTTTTTAGCCCTTTCATTTACCTAATTTTAGCTGAGCGCTGCCCCCTCAGTAATGCCTCCGGACAGTTGGCTGAAGTCCCTCACTATAAAAAGAGAAGGACAGGCAGGCTCCAAGTCTTTGGCAGGTGATGGCATCAGGCTGGACTTTAAGCTCATCGTTTTGTTTTTGTTATTTTTTTTGTGTTGATCTTTTCTGTTTATGGTACTGATACGTAGCTTTGTTTTAAGGTAAAAGAATAAGATGGTTTAAAGACAAATATTAAGGAAATAAGAGTAGAGGTAATAGAGTCACAGTGATGTGTGAAGAAATGTGGTTTAGAAAACACTCTTTTGAGGTACGTCATTGTGTTAGGGTTCTCCAGAAAAACAACCACTAGGATCTTGCTTTCCTCTCCCAGTCTCTCTTTCTCTCTCTCGGTCTCTGTCACTGTCTCTCTCTGTCACTGTCTCTCTCTGTCACTGTCTCTCTCTGTCACTGTCTCTCTCTGTCACTGTCTCTCTCTGTCTCTATCTCTGTCTCTCTGTCTCTCTGTCTCTGTCTCTCTCTATCTCTGTCTCTCTATCTCTATCTCTGCTTCTGTCTCTATCCCTCTCCCTCTGTCATTCTCTCTCAGTCTCTCTCTCTCTTTCTCGCTCCACCTGTACATGTGTCTTCTCATCTACAAACTGGATACCTAGGAAAGCTGGCGATGTATTTCTAAGGCCCGAAAGCCAGAAAGCCAGTGGTGTGCAATCCAGCAAGAGTCTGAAGGCCTGAGGACTGGAGGTGCTGAGGGTGGGTGAAGATGGATGTCCAAGGTAAGGCAATCAGGCAGGGAGAGGTGGACTCCTCCCTTTCTCTGCCTTTTTGTTCTGTTCAGGCATCCAACAGGTTGGATGCTACCCACTCCCGTAAAGGAGGGCAAACCAGTTTACTTAATCCACTGGTTCAAAGGCTAATCTCTTCTAGACATACCCAGAAATACTGTTTAATCAGGTAGCTGAACATTTCATGACCCTGTCAAGTTGACTTATACAATTAACTATCATAGCCATTGTATCCGTGACCTATATAATCAATGTTATGGGATGTTTTTTTTTTGTTTCCCTCCTAAGAAGCTATGGATAGGCATCATTACAGATGTAAACTCTTCCCTTGTGCATGCTGTTAGAGCTGGAAATTTGGTTTATTCTTTTCAAGGACTTCAGATTCTTGATTTCCAAGAATCCTAGCCCCTAAGCTCTCTTCAAAGCCCTGAGGTGATTGTCACAAATAAAACCCATCTGTGGCTCTTACCTAATTGATACTTATAAAACTTTTAGAAAAAAAAATTTTCCTCTGTAATGTAATTTCCCATTCTAAAAATAGGCTTGACTTTTGGATTTCTGCATAATAAAAATATATTTTTCGATTACACTGGAGACAGAGAAAAAAATTTCCAGTATCAGTTTGAGACTTGTGAGAAAATGGAGACAAGACAAGTTTCACTGTTCTTGTTGAAGGTTTTGTATTAAAAGTTTGCCACAGTGGCTGAGTTCTGAGTTTGGTGGGGCTGGGGAGGAAGGAAGAGTGAACGCTGTTGCCAGTCATTTAAGATGTCATTTATTACTCACATCTGACCCCAAATGCGAAGGCTGCGGCAGGGAGATGAAGCTGGCATTGCTGTACACGCTATGGTTAAGGAGCGCATCTCTGAAATTCTATGGTTTCTCTGAGTAATCACTGAATCATCTCTTTATTACAGTGAAACTTCACAGTGCCATTATTTGCTGTGGAGCGGAGCTAGAGAGCATCACTCTGTGCCTTCTTGGGCAGCATCGGAAAGGGCTTAGGTTCCGAAGAGGTGGTGCCTGTCGCTTTCCAAGGCTCTCTTCCCCACTAGAAGGCCCAGGGAACAGTGTCACAGTGCAGGTCGTCTCTTGGGAGCACCCAGTAGGCAGTCCCTCTTGGTGCTGTGTTTTGTGCTTCCCTTTTGGAAGAGAAGAAGGAAGGAGCCACCACAGTGTAGGGCAGCATATAATTCAGAGTCAATATGGCCCCCCCATCCTTCCACACATGCTTTCTTCTTGTCACCAAGTCATCTGGAAGGTCCATGGCCAAAATACTACCCAACCCTAGTTAGATTCAGACTTCTGCCTTTACCATGCAGGGCAAATCACTTGCTTTCTCTGAGTCTCATTTGCTCTTCTTTAAAATGGCACCCACATGTCCTGCCTTGCCCAGGGCAAGAAGAGCTGGCATGTATGAAGTTACCTTTGGAACTGCAGGTGTGCTGTATCTTGGACGGACTTCTGTGCCTTCCCTGATGACACGCTGTGCTGCCTTCTAGTAGCCACCCATTTCTCTATGCTTTTGTGTTCATGAAGCTCAAAAGCTTGTTCATGATTATTCTATACTGAGCCTTATAACTGATGTCAAGACAGGGTGCTAATTTCCAGAGATATGGAAGAGACTCTTTTTTTTTTTCTTTTCTTTCTTTCTTTCCTTTTTTTTTTTTTTTTTTTTTTTTTTTAGACAGGTTCTTGCTCAGTTCCCCAGGCTGAAGTGCAATGGCACTATCACGACTCACTGCGGTTTCTTCTTCCCTGGCTCAAGTGGTCCTCCTGCTTCAGCCCCCTGGGTAGCTAGACTGACAGGTATGCACCACCACACCTGGCTAATTTTTTCTATCTTTTGTGGAGATGGAGTCACACTATGCTGCCTAGGCTGGTCTTGAACTCTGGGACTCAAGCAATTCTCCCACCTCAGCCTTCCAAAGTGCTGGGATTATAGGTTTGAGGCACTGTGTCTGGCCAGAGGAGGTTGTTTCTTAAGTTTGTTCTGATGAAACCCTAAAAAGTGAAATCAACATTCTCAGAAACCAACAAAATAGGACAAATCTGGCTTTGGCAGGGATGTGGGAAACCTATAGGAAAAATTATGGCTTTTCCTATGAAAATCAACTAGACACTGTGGGTTAAGGAATCTGTGGGGCCACCTTGCCCAAATATAGGTAGGAATCATTTTATTTTAAAATTCTTTTTTTGAGACTGAGTTTTGTTTTGTTGCCGAGGCTCAATGTTGCAATCCCAACTCACTGCAATCTACCTTCTGGGTTCAAGCGATTATCCTGCCTCAGCCTCCCAAGTAGCCAGGATTATAGATGCCTGCTACCACGCCCAGCTAATTTTTGTATTTTCAGTAGAGATGGGGTTTCACCATGTTGGCCAGTCTGATCCCACACTCCTGACCTCAAGTGATCCATCCATCTTGGCCTCCTGAAGTGCTGGGATTACAGGCATGAGCCATTGCACCTGGCCTGCAGGAATCTTTTGGGGTGAATAAGCATAATAGTAACATTGGTGCTGTTAACTGTACATAAGACACTGTGCCAAAGTGCTTTGCTCTGGAGACAGCTATCTAAGATGAAATCCCAGTTGGTGAGGGGTGGATCCAAGATGGCCATTTAGGAACAGCTCAGGATTGCAGCGCCCAGTGAAAGCGCAGAGGGTGAATGGACTCCGCATTTTTATTGCCCACAGACTAGGAAATTCCCAGATGGAGGAGCTCCACGGATCGCCAGCGTGGCTGTTTCGGCCAGCGTGGCTGTGTCGGCTGGCGCTGCTGCTTTGCCCCACGCGGCTGCTTTGTCAGCGCCCTGGCGCAGCAGTTCTCCATACAAAATACACTGGTCCGGGTGCCCTTTTGGCTGGCGATTGGAGCCATGGGAAGTCGCCCATTCATCTGTTTAAAAAGGGGACTGAACAGGGAAACAGGACAGTAGATTCCAGGGCAAAAAAAGTGCCATGACTCTCAGTGCCGCTGTTTAAGCCAGTGCAGTGAGACACCGCAAGGGAAAACACACAGATTCCTGCGCCTTTTCAACAGGCGACTGGAACACCAACTTAAAAAAAAAAAAAAGGCTCTGAGTCAGGGCGACTGGAACACCAACTTAAAAAAAATAAAAAAGGCTCTGAGTCAGGGAGCCAGGCAATCAGGCTCGGCTGGTCCCACCCCCACAAAAGAACAGCAATCAGAAACTCTCTGGATTGAGAGTTTCACAGCAAGCACAGCTGAACCCGGGATGGTCCAGCTCTGTGGAGGAGGGGCTTCCGCCATTACTGAGGAAGCCCACCACTACGGAGGTATTCAGCCAATGCTGAGGCAGCCTGCTGTTGCCAAGGCAACCCGCCATTGCTGAGGCAGCTTGCAGTTGCCAAGGCAGCCCGCCACAGCAGAGAGACTCCACCCCAACAGAGGCGGGCCACCATCACCAAAGCAGTTCTAACTACACCCATCTAAACAGGACTGCAAGGAAGTTCACTCGGCAGCTGGGCGGAGCCCACAGCAGCTCAGCAAAGCCTCTACAGGCCGACAGTGACTAGGCTGCCTCCTTGCTGGGCAGGGCAGCTCTGAAGGAAAAAAAAAAAAAGAAGGCAGCAGCATAACAGAAACTCATAAATAAAGCCCTAAATCCCTGGGACAGAGTACCTGGGAATAAAAAGTGGTTTATGAGTTCTGCTGCAGCAGACCTAAAAGTACCTGCCCAGCAGCTCTGAATGAACAACAGAGCTCACAGCTCAGCATTTGAGCTCCTATAAAGAACAGACTGTCTCCTCAAGTAGCTCCCTGACCCCTGTATATCCAAAAAGCCACCTCAAAAAGGAGAGATCAGACTGACACTTGGCGGGTATCCTTCTGGGACAAAGGTAGCAGAAGAAGAAAGCTGGTAATAACGCTTACTGTTCTGCAGCTGCTGCAGGTGAACCCCAGGCAAGCAGGGCCTGGAGTGGACCTCAGCAGACCTACAGCAGAGGGGCCAGGCTGTTAGAAGGAAAACTAAGAAACAGAAATAACCTCATCATCAACAAACAGAATGTCCACTCAGAGACCCAATCTGAAAGCCAGCAACTACAAAGACAACAGGTGGATAAATCCATAAAGATGGGAAGAAACCAGTGCAAAAAGGATGAAAACACCCGAAACCAGAACACCTCTCCTCCTACAAGGGATCACAACTCCTCACCAGCAAGGGAACAAGGTTGGATGGAGAATGAGTGTGCTGAAATGACAGAATCAGACTTCAGAAGGTGGGTAGTAAGAAATTTCTGTGAACTAAAAGAACGTGTTCTAACCCAATGCAAAGAAACTAAGAACATTGAAAAAAGATTTGATGAAATGCTAACAAGAATGGACAAAATAGAAAGGAATATAAGTGAATTGATGGAGCTGAAAAACACAACACGAGAACTTTGCGAAGCATGCACAAGTATCAACAGCCGAATTGACCAAGGAGAAGAAAGGATATCAGAGGTCGAAGATCAACTCAATGAACTAAAACAGGAAGGCAAGACTGGAGAAAAAAGGGTAAAAAGGAATGAACAAAGTCTCCAAGAAATGTGGGACTATGTGAAAAGACCTAATCTACGTTTGATAGGCGTACCTGAATGCAACGAAGAGAATGAATCCAAGCGGGAAAATACTCTTCAGGATATTATCCAGGAAAACTTCCCCAACCTAGCAAGGCAGGCAAATATTCAAATCCAGGAAATACAGAGAACAGAACAAAGATATTCCTCAAGAAGAGCAACCCCAAAGCATATAATCGTCAGATTCACCAGGTTTGAAATGAAGGAGAAAATACTAAGGGCAGCCAGAGAGAAAGGTCGGGTTACCCACAAAGAAGCCCATCAGACTCACAGCAGATCTCTCAGCAGAAACCCTACAAGCCAGAAGAGAGTGGGGGCCAATATTCAACATCCTTAAAGAAAAGAACTTTCAACCTAGAATCTTCTATATAGCCCAACTAAGCTTCATAAGTGAAGGAAAAATAAAATCCTTTGTGAGCATGCAAGTACTCAGAGATTTCATCACCACCAGGCCAGCTTTACAAGAGCTCCTGAAAGAGGCTCTACACATATAAAGGAACAACCAGTACCAACCACTCCAAAAACATGCCAAATGTTAAAAAGCATCAACACAATTAAGAATCTGCATCAACTAATGGGCAAAGCAGCCAGCTAGCACCAAAATGGCAGTATCAAATTCACACATAACAATATTAACCCTAAATGTAAATGGACTAAATGCCCCAATCAAAAGACACAGACTGGCAAATTGGATAAAAAGCCAAAACCCATCAGTGTGCTGTGTCCAGGAAACCCATCTCACATGCAAGGATACACAAAGGCTCAAAATAAAGGGATGGAGGAAGATTTACCAAGCAAATGGAGAGCAAAAAAAAGCAGGAGTTGCAATTCTCATCTCTGATAAATTAGACTTTAAAGCAACAAAGATCAAAAGAGACAAAGAAGGACATTACATAATGGTAAAAGGATCAATGCAACAAGAAGAGCTAACGATCCTAAATATATACGCACCCAATACAGGAGCACCCAGATACATAAGGCAAGTTCTTAATGACTTACAAAGAGACTTAGACTCCCATACAATTATAGCCGGAGACTTTAACACCCCATTGGCAATATTAGACAGATCAACCAGCCAAAAAATTAACAAGGATATCCAGGACTTGAACTCAGACCTGGACCAAGCAAACCTAATAGACATTTACAGAACTCTCCACCCCAAATCCACAGAATATACATTCTTCTCAGCACCACGTCACACCTACTCTAAAACTGACCACATAATTGGGAGTAAATCACTCCTCAGCAAATGCAGAAGAATGGAAATTATAACAAACAGTCTCTCAGACCACAGTGCAATCAAGTTAGAACTCAGAATTCAAAAACTAACCCAGAACTGCACAGCTTCATGGAAACTGAACAACTTGCTCTTGAATGTTGACTGGATAAACAGTGAAATGAAGACAGAAATAAAGATGTTCTTTGAAACCAGTGAGAATGAAGATACAACATACCAGGACCTCTGGGACACATTGAAAGCAGTCTCTAGAGGAAAATATATAGCAATAAGTGCCCACATGAGAAGCAAGGAGAGATCAAAAATTGACACCCTATTGTCAAAGCTGAAAGAGCTAGAGAAACAAGATCAAAAAAACTCAAAGTCTAGCAGAAGACAAGAAATAGCTAAGATCAGAGCAGAACTGAAGGAGATAGAGACACAAAAAACCCTTCAAAAAATCAATAAATCCAGGAGCTGGTTTTCTGAAAGATCAACAAAATAGACCACTAGCCAGATTAATAAAAAAGAAAAGAGAGAATAACCAAATTGATGCAATAAAAAATGATAAAGGGGATATCACCAGAGATTCCACAGAAATTCAAACCATCATCAGATATTATTACAAACAACTCTATGCACATAAACTAGTAAACCTGGAAGAAATGGATAAATTCCTGGACACTTGCCTCCTCCCAAGCCTAAACCAGGAAGAAGCCGAAACCCTGAACAGACCCATAACAAGGTCTGAAGTTGAGGCAGCAATTAAGAGCTTACCACCCAAAAAAAGCTCAGGTCCAGACGGGTTCACAGCCGAATTCTACCAGACATACAAAGAAGAGCTGGTACCATTCCTTCTGAAACTATTCCAAACAATACAAAAAGAGGGAATTCTTCCCAAATCATTTTATGAGACCAACATCATCCTGATTCCAAAACCCGGCAGAGACTCAACAAGAAAAGAAAACTTCAGGCCAATATCCATGATGAACATAGATGCAAAAATCTTCAATAAAATACTGACAAGCCGATGGCAACAGCACATCAAAAAGCTTATCCACCATGATCAAGTAGGCTTCATCCCGGGGATGCAAGGCTGGTTCAACATATGCAAGTCTATAAACGTAATTCACCACATAAACAGAACCAAAGACAAAAACCACATGATTATCTCAATTGATGCAGAGAAGACCTTTGACAAAATTCAACAGCCCTTTATGCTAAAAACCGTCAATAAGCTAGGTATTGACGGAACGTATCTCAAAATAATAAAAGCTATTTATGACAAACCAACAGCCAATATCGTACTGAATGGGCAAAAACTGGAAGCATTCCCCTTGAAATGTGGCACTAGACAAGGATGCTCTCTCTCACCACTCCTATTCAATATAGTACTGGAAGTTCTAGCCAGAGCAATCGGCAAGAAAAAGAAATAAAGGGTGTCCAAATAGGAAAGGAGGAAGTCAAATTGTCTCTATTTGCAGATGACATGATTGTATATCTAGAAGACCCCATCGTCTCAGCCCCAAATCTCCTGAAACTGATAAGCAACTTCAGCAAAGTCTCAGGATACAAAATCAATGTGCAAAAATCACATGCATTCCTATACACCAATAACAGACTTAAAGAGAGCCAAATCAAGAATGAACTGCCATTCACAATTGCCACAAAGAGAATAAAATACCTAGGAATACAACTAACAAGGAATGTAAAGGACCTCTTCAAGGAGAACTACAAGCCACTGCTCAACGAAATAAGAGAGGACACAAACAGATGGAGAAACATTCCATGTTCATGGTTAGGAAGAATCAATATCGTGAAAATGGCCATACTGCCCAAAGTAATTTACAGATTCAACACTATCCCCATCAAGCTACCAATGACCTTTACAGAACTGGAAAAAACCACCTTAAACTTCATATGGAACCAAAAGAGAGCCCGCATAGCCAAGTCAATTCTAAGCAAAAAGAACAAAGAGGGAGGCATCACACTACCAGACTTCAAACTATACTACAAGGCTACAGTAATCAAAACAGCATGGTACTGGTACCAAAACAGAGATATAGACCAATGGAACAGAACAGAGGTCTTGGAGGCAACACAACATATCTACAACCATCTGATCTTTGACAAACCAGACAAAAACAAGCAATGGGGAAAGGATTCCCTGTTTAATAAATGGTGTTGGGAAAACTGGCTAGCCATGTGCAGAAAGCAGAAATTAGACCCCTTCCTGACATCTTACACTAAGATTGACTCCAGATGGATTAAAGACTTAAACATAAGACCTAACACCATAAAAACCCTAGAAGAAAATCTAGGCAAAACCATTCAGGACATAGGCGTAGGCAAGGACTTCATGACCAAAACACCAAAAGCATTGACAACAAAAGCCAAAATAGACAAATGGGACCCAATCAAACTCCACAGCTTCTGCACAGCAAAAGAAAGAGTCATTAGAGTGAATCGACAAGCAACACAATGGGAAAAAATTTTTGCAGTTTACCCATCTGACAAAGGGCTGATATCCAGAATTTACAAAGAACTAAAACAGATTTACAAGAAAGAAAAAACTAACAACCCCATTCAAAAGTGGGCAAAGGATATGAACAGATACTTTACAAAAGAAGACATACATGAAGCCAACAAACATATGAAAAAATGCTCATCATCACTGGTCATTAGAGAAATGCAAATCAAAACTACATTGAGATACCATCTCA
>NW_022437016.1:40795-80262 GCF_009761245.1 Sapajus apella
TTAGAGAAATGCAAATCAAAACTACATTGAGATACCATCTCACGCCAGTTAGAATGGTGATCATTAAAAAATCTAGAGACAACAGATGCTGCAGAGGATGTGGAGAAATAGGATCGCTTTTACACTGTTGGTGGGAATGTAAATTAGTTCAACCATTGTGGAAGACAGTGTGGCAATTCCTCAAGGACCTAGAAATAGAAATTCCATTTGACCCAGCAATCCCATTACTGGGTATATATCCAAAGGATTATAAATCGTTCTACTATAAGGACACGTGCACATGAATGTTCATTGCAGCACTGTTTACAATAGCAAAGACCTGGAACCAACCCAACTGCCCATCAATGATAGACTGGATAGGGAAAATGTGGCACATATACACCATGGAATATTATGCAGCCATCAAAAATGATGAGCTTGTGTCCTTTGTAGGGACATGGATGAACCTGGAAACCATCATTCTCAGCAAACTGACAGAAGAGCAGAAGATCAAACACCACATGTTCTCACTCATAGGCGGGTGTTGAACAATGAGAACACATGGACACAGGGAGGAGAGCACTACACACTGGGGTCAGTTGGTGGGAAATAGGGGAGGGACGGTGCAGGGTGGGGAGTTGGGGAGAGATAGTAAGGGGAGAGATGCCAGATGTAGGTGATGGGGAGGAAGGCAGCAAATCACACTGCCACGTGTGTACCTATGCAACAACCTTGCATGTTCTTCACATGTACCCCAAAACCTAAAATGCAATAAAATAAATGAAAAAAGAAAAAAAGAAATCCCAGCTGGTGAGTTGTGTGACCTTGGATGACATATATGGCTTTTCTGAGCCTCAGTGTCCATGCCTGTAAGTGGCATCATAATGCCTAATGGGTTTTTGAGGATTCATTGAAAGTTTGGACTCAAAGTTTTAGGCACAGAGTAAACACTCAATACCTAGTGTTGCTGTTTTGTTGTTACGATTCATGCATTTCTTGCAAAATTCAGGACAGCCATGAATTTTGTGACTGATAAAGCATTCTGCTGACCCTGGGCTGCATGGCTATTTTGAATTTTTTGGTTTCTTTCCTCAAAGGGAGAGATAAATACTTGAATTTTAGAGTGAGAGTAAGCGGATTCTTGAGTTGTAAATTACATGAGTCTGATTTATCAAATATAAAGTGGGTAGTTTCTTTCATTGTGGAAACATAAGGCTTTATAGAACTTTTAGAAAGTTGTAATTAGACTCTGAATAAAGGTTTCTTTCCTCTTTATAAAGTACACATATGGACTGTATAATTTGATGGAAGTAAATTAAAATGCATTTTTCTCTAATCCTACTCCAAACAGGACCATATAAATGTTGCCTGGCTGGATTTTGACTATCAAATCATTTCTTTTCCTTATCTTTTTGGGTCTCTGCTTCCTCAGACTGAGTCCCAGACTGCAGTTAAGCAACATAATTGGATCTTTGTTCTCTGACCTCTACTGGGTGCCTGAGGTTATAGCTAGAGACCTTAGAAGACCAGATGCCTGCCCCAGACAGCTGCTTCTTTGTAACTTGAAAAGCAGCAGCGAGTGAGCCCAGGCAGATCTTTTTCCAAAACAAGTTTCTGCTAGGCGTTGGCCTTTCTGTTCACAAAATACTTTCAGACTGAAGAGGAAATGTCACCTGGGTGTGCAAATAGGTACATCTTTGGTAGCACCTGATGGAAGGCCAAAACCTTCAAAATCTTCACTCTGATTTTTAGCAAGGAAAGAGCCAGGGGGAGCTTAGGAGCCCATGCAGACTAACTCTCCCTTGCTCCCACTGTATAGATAGGAACATTGAATCCCTCAGAAAAAAAAAAAATTTGTCCAAGGTCACAAGTTGAGTCCCTGGTTGAGCTGCAACATGGACCTAGGTCTGTTTGATCCCAAACCTGTCTGCACTTGCAGCAGAGACTTCTAATTGTTTGCCAATTTCCTTTATCCATGTCTCCCTTAATAATAGAACTTGCAATCTGTGGCTGGAAATATAACTGTCTGGAATAAAGACAATTACTTTCCAGTCTTCTCTGCAGTAGAGGTAGCTGTGAGACTGAGTTCTTGCTAATGACAAATAACTGATAGCATCCTATGTGACTTCTGGAAACATTCTTTTGTCTTCCTTCCTTCCTGCTAGCTGGAGTGTAGAGATGATCTATTGTCACAATAATGCATAGTAATAAATACTCCCAAAATCTTGGTGGCTTATGGCAATGCCTATTGCTTGCTCCCATGCCTGGGATGGCCAGCCAGGCAGTTCTGCTGAAATTGGCTAGGCTTGGTCATACATCTGGGGACTTGGTTGGCTACTGGATGATCTACAATGGGCATGGGTGGGAAATCTGGGTGACTTGACCCTGGTTCATGTCTGTCATCTCCCAGCGGGTTGGCCCATGCCCATGGAAGAGGTTACAAGGGATGAGTGGAAACCTGCAAGTAATTTTTCTTGCCTCTGCTTGTGTCATGTTTTCTGATTTTCTGCTGGCTCAAACAAGACACATGGCAGGGCCCAGGGACAGAGTGGGAGGATACCTCACTTTCATATCCATGGCATGGGTGCAGGGTGGAAGGAAAGTTGAAGCCTTAATGGATCCAATCCGTTGTTGATGGATGACTGAATGAACAGAGGATGGATGGAAAGGCAGCAAAAAAAGGCAGACCGGGGAGGAAGCTCTCTTCACCGTGTCCAATATAAAGGGAAAGTAAGCACTAGAGAGCAGTTTTCTGTGGCTCTACTACTCTCTGAGGCCCTCCTGGCTTCGGAGACTGCCTATGGTCCACGGGGGTGCTTGGAGCTTTGCTGCACACACAGATTGTGGGGTGTTTATTTCATGACTTGCTCCTCTGTTGGGGAACCTCTGCTTCTGAGTGAGTCATTGTGAAAGGCTTCTTAAGCTTTACTTTGGCGTTGGGAAGAGTCTGTTTTGGAGATGAGAAGCCTTTTCAGAATTCCTGAGCTTATAACATGAAAACTGTTGTGCTGTGGCCTAAGAACTGAGCTAGGAAGCAAGGGACATGTGTTTCAATCCTGCCTTTGCCAAGTCAGGAAAAAAACCCAAAAACAAACCAAGAACAAAACACATCAGAAATAGGAATCTCTCTTAGACAATTTTTAAGTACTGTAGAACTTGTCAGCAAGAGAGAAGCCCAAAGGGAAAGTTTTAATAATACATTTTAACCCAGGCTTCATGGTTCTTGGAGCTTCTGAATAATACATTTTTTAAAGAAGATACAAATTTTAAAGGAGATAAAACTAAGTTTGATAATTTTCCTTTTTCTTTTTTTTTTCTCTTTTTCAATTTGAGAGCAGGTACTGTTTATTAACTGACCAAATTGGAAAAATAATCATGGTAGACATATTTATTCTTCTAGGAAGCCTGTTGATCTGGGCCTCCCTATTGTCAGCATCTTTGCCTTCTACAAAATGGATGACCTTTTTCTTCATTCCACCTTCTGGAGAGGATAGGTTTAAAGGCCACAGGAAGTTATTTGCTTCTTTGAAGCATTTTCCAACAGTATATCTCTCATGAATCAGATCCTCCATGTGGATGATACCCGATTTACCAAGAGATTGAGCAATCAAAGTGTTCTCTGTCAAAGCAAGTCCCTTCTTACTGATTTTGCTGTAACCATGCTTGTAGATTAGTTGATTTACTGACTTCAGATTTGGGTACCCACATGCAGTATATGGTTCTACAATCCACAGCATGTTCGTTAAAGCCTTGTTGAGCTTCACAAAGGTTCTGTTGAAGATTTGACCAAGGCAAAGAAGCTGCAACACCTTTTGGACTTTTGGGCTCACACCATTGATACCTCTGATCCTGGTGACAAACACCTGTTTGAATTTGCCATGTTGACTAGGCTGGCCTTGAACTCCTGGCCTCAAATGATCTGCCCACCTTGACCTCCCAAACTGCTGGGATTACAGGCATGAGTGATGGTGCCTGGCTTCAACTGGTCATTTTCCTTTTGCAGAGAAAGAAAAGTGATTCTGGCAAATTTTCTGAATCTTAAACACAAAGTTAAATGTTTTGTTTGCTTACTCAGCTTAAATACAAGCAAAGTTAGATCCAATTCCTTGGCATCCATAGCACCAATGTCCAGGGCACTAAAACAGAACCATGTTGAAGGGGCTGAACTCTGGGGGCCTGCCACAGATCTTTATGATCCTGTTTTAGAGCAAGCCAAATATGACCATCAAATCCCAGAATGTCAGAGCAAAGATATCTGAAGATAAAAATTTATCCAACTGCCTTTCCCACCATGTAATTATGGGGAATGCTGAGGTTCATAAGAGGAAAGAGTCTTGGGGGCCACTAAGAACACTGGATCCTCCTCCTGGTTGTCTGCACCTGCATGGGATTATCTCCTTCCAGCCCACATAGCTCACACCTCTTTAGATGGTAACTGGCTAGTTCCAGATGCATTAGTTAAAGACATATTCTAGATCTGCTTTCAGAAGATAGAAAAAGATGTTACACAACATTGCCCCAGGGAGCAGTAGCTGTTTCATTTTCTCATCACTTGAGTTTCCCCAGTCTAACCTCCTTAATTTTGCTAAATGGATCCAGGGCCTGTCTCATTTTTTCCCATCTTTTATCCCTTTCTTCCATGACTTACACTGAAATATATGAAAAAGAATGCCTTCTTTTTCCTAGTGCATGGTTTGTGATTTCACTTCATTTTGAATTCAGGGTCAGATGAAGTGGCTCATGCCTATAATTCCAGTGTTTTGGGAGGGTGAGGTGTGAGAAATGCTTGGGTCCAGGAGTTCAAGACCACTCTAGGCTACATAGTGAGACCATGTCTCTACAAAAAAGTTAAAAATTAGCTGGATGTGGTGGCACATAACTGTAGTCCCAGCTACTCAGGAGGCTGAGGTGGGAGGCCCCCTTGAGCCTGGGAAATCAAAGCTGCCGTGAGCTGTGATCATGTCACTACACTCCAGCCTGGGTAATAGAGCAAGACTGAGTCTTAAAAAAAAATTCAGAATGGGTGAGAGATTGAAGGCATCTGCCACAGGCAACCACAGCTGTGAGATGGAAGGGTTTCCCAGGACTGCCTTGAACCCCCTTCCATCAGAGGCCAAATAGATCTTAGAAGAAGCAGCCCAGAGATTCTTGTCCTGTCAGTTTATCTTTTTTTTTTTTTTTTTAATTAAATGATAGCTGTTTGTACTGACATCCTGTTAGTTTGAATCACCGGGACAATGGTTCCCATGGGCAGAATGATGGCTGCTAGTGGGGGAGATGGTCTTGAGATTGAGATTCCTCCGCTGGTTCTTTGGGTGAAAACCTTGCAGCTGTAATCCCACTTCTTTAGAGAAAAGAGGCAGTCCCTTCCTCACGTGCTGAGAGTGTCTAGGATTGGGGATGCTTCTAGTGTGGAGGTTTACAACCACTTCTTTATCTTGTGATCTTCCAAAAAGAAGGAAGATGACTACCTCCAGATTATTGGCTTGGAAGGCATTCAGAGTCCTGGGGTTTAGAGTGTGTCTTTAGAGATTCTAAAATCCCATGGTTTTCTCATTGGATTGCGTACCGTCATATTATATTCTCTGACTTCAATTTCCCCATTGTCAAAACTTGAGTTCATGTAGATATCATCCCAGAAATCAGGGAATGGCTGAACAGAAAGGGCCCTGACCTCTTGCACAGGCTTCAGGCAGAGCAGCTCTCTTCTGATGTGATAAATTTCATAAACAGGATCTATGATCTCTAGTATGTCAGAGAAACAAAGGGCTTCTATTCAGAGTCTACTTTTTTTTCATTAAAAATTTTTTTTTTATTTAAAGACAGAGTCTTGCTCTGTCACCCAGGCTGGATTGCCGTGGTGCAATCTCTGCTTATTGCAACCTCTGCCTCCTGGGTTCAAGCTATTCTCCTGCCTCAGCCTCCTGAGTAGCTGGGATTACAGGCATGCACCACCACACCTGGCTAAATTTTGTATTTTTAGTAGAGACAGGGGTTTGCCATGTTGACCAGGCTGGTCTCGAACTTCTGACCTCAGGTGATCCACCTACGTCAGCCTCCCAAAGTGTTGGGATTAAAAGCATGAGCCACCACGCCTGGAAAGCTCTACATTTTTATCAGTCTGAAAGAGCCAGAATTTTGTCCTTACTAGGTTTGCAATTTCACCTGGTAGAAGGCAGAGGACTGGATCCCAGGAGCTTTCAGGTTCCCTTCCTGGTCTGACTTTGGGTGGTTTTGCAAGGTTCACTCCCAGAGGAAGAGAAAGGTCCCAATTTCACATGATGGTGTGAGTCGGAAAAAACAACCACAAAAAACAACGCCCGCCATCCCCCCAACTTTTACTATCTCTGGGGCCTCTTCTGAATCTCTCTGCAGAGAGAGATCAGGGATGCCCCGAAATTGAGATTGTGGTAGAGAACTGAGACCAACTTGTTCACAACACGGTTATATGTTGGATGCTTAGTCATATCAGGACTCAGAAGATGTGAAGAGCCCCGCCCTATGAGCTGTTTGAAGGTCACACCGGCTTCACAGTGATGGGAAACAAGGCCAGTGTCTCCGTTTGTGGGTTCCCTGCACCAAGGGTACAATTCACTGGGGCTCTTCCCACCATGGCCTGGCCATTTCTCCATCCACCCACCCACCACCTGACTTCTGGAGAATGGGGAGAAACTTTTATACTTAATTTTTTTTGGTCTTCTTGTCTTTTTCTGTGTTTTCTTCAAATTTGTTATAAGGGGGCCAGATTGGGAAATGTGGTAGTGGCCTGAGGCTTTGGGGCTGAAAGAGCCCAGGGCCTGAAATCATCAGAACTGTCTCCAGATGAATTGACTCTGAGTCAGAAAGCAGCATGTGACTCATCAGGGGCAAGCAGCCGCAGCCTTTTTTGTATGGTTGTAACCCCCTGCCAAGTGAAAGCAGAATGACCCCTGTCACTCCTTTGGGGTCACACAGCCACTCAGGAGGGCGAAGAAATGATGTCTATGAAGTACCTGCTATGGGATAGGCATTCATTCTAAGCTGTCCCATTTAAACCTGACAATGCACAGTGAGGGAGGTGTGAGTATCATCCCTGTTTTGTAGCTGCGGCTCAAGGAAGTTAAAGAACACCTCTTAGGGGAGAGGTCTCTGGTATTCACTCTCCCTAGACCAGAGGGAATGAATGATCCCTTGGCATCCCCTATTTTCAGCCCCTCTGCCTTAAAAAGTGTGTGCTATAGAAGAGAAGGTGTCACGTCCCCTCTGCTGTATGTCTTTAGGAAAATCCCTTTTCCTCTCTTGTTTATTTCTGCTCCTGTAAAATAAAGTCTTTGGCATAAGGTCTCTTTGTGCTCAAGGATTCTACATTCCATGCCTACTTCTTACTGCATACGCTCATTTTTCGTAGCTCCAGAATAGGCCATATCACACTTCCTGGAATGTTCTGTCCATTCCCATGCTCCCATGGACAACGGTGAGTGAGGAGGTAGAGTAATTGGGTTAAGACCTTGATATTTAGAAAACATGGTGAATGACTTTGAAATGGACCGAAAAGATGACTGGGTGTCTTCATCAGAAAATGAGGTGTTTCTATGGGGCCTCTGGGCCTTTCATTGCCTTTGAACTGTTTCAGAACTGTAAGTTGTCGATGACTGAGACTGTTGCAAATGATTCTTGTCTGTAGATACGCAAATACATTTTCTGGTGGTAATGCCATCAGTCGTCTTACCACATCTCCTGTGGAACAAACCAGTTTTGCATCTTTATTCATTTCAGTATTGCTTGCTTGTGTGTATGTGATTCTTGGAATTATCCTTGTAACTAGATGTGACATCCTACTAGTTCTTTCACAAATTAATGAGATAAATAAAATTGCCGATATGCCTTTCTTTGATATTTCGATGAGTGTTATGATTATGTGGTCTTTCAGCAATTATCCTTTAACAGTCTATAAGTAAGTATAATTCAAGTCTATTTGGCATTGTTGATGGGTAAAGGGTGATGGTGGGGTGTATTAATATAAACCTTCCTGTATATTTTAGCCTGGGGGCTGCTTTTCTGGCCCAACTCATTTTTCATGATACCCTCCCTCCTGGCAGGTTTCCCATGGCTTCCGCTTATCCTGTGTGCTGCCATCACCCTGGGACCCCATGCTTATCTCCCTGCATTTCCTGGCAGGGAGTCCACTCTTCCCAGCTCCCTGCTTCTAAGCCACCCTAGAAGCTTTGCTAGACTACTACCTACTTCTGTGTTCAGATTTGACCTATCATCATCTGGTGGAGAATCAATACCTACCATGGGGCAGCGATAAGAGTTCAGCTATGATGCACGTGTCTGAGGGTACCGACCTGCAGTCATTCCAGGTACCAACTGGTGCCTTGTGCCTACTCCATGTTCATTTATGAGAGTGGGGCTCTCCCAACACTGGCAAGGTGGTAGAATGCTCTACTACTTGAAAATGAAATATGGGCCTAAAGAGCCCAGATTTCCACTGCCCATGGGATAATACTCAAGTTAATCCCATTTTATTTGCATCATAAAGGACAGTTACAATGAGCTAACATTGGGTTAAGAGAATTTCCCAAACCAAAAGGAAGGGGTAGAACAGAGTCCTCCTCCCTCATTCAGATCCTCTTTGACCAAAGGCTTAGACTTCTACAACAGCCAACATTGGGGGAAGCTGGCCATCTAGAGTCAGCGTGAAGAGTACAACCAGAGGCGAACATCCAATCAGTGCAGGATGTTAGGTGTCCCCACTTCTCAAAGCAGATGTTGAGACTTGCTGACACCTCCAGTGTTGCCTGGAATGATTATTTTCTAGGAATTTCCTTACTAGCACTTTACAGAATGTATTTCCATCCATTCTGAGTTGAGCCTACAATAACTCCTTGAGTTAAGCAGGAGAAACTTGATTATTCTCCAACTTACACATGAGGGGTGTGACCTTCAGAGAGAGAAGTGACTTTCCCAAGTGGATGTGGCAGGGAAAGGACTGGAGCCAGGACATGACAGACCTGGCGCATCTCATTCCACTCGTCACTCTGACTCTAGATGGGCAGCTTCCCCCAACCTTGGCTATTATAGAAGTTTATGCCTTTGGTCAAAGAGGATCTGAATGAGGGAGGAAGACTGTTCTACCCCTTCCTTTCTGTTTGGGATATTTTCCTAACCTATTGTTAGCTGATAGTAACTGTTCTTTGTGATGCAAATAAAATGAGATGATTGACTTGAATGTTATCTCCTCTGTCTCTCTCTCTCTCTCTGGTAGTGACATGGATGAGAGGCAGGAAGGCAGGGTGCTTTGTGAGGGCTCCACCCTCAAGCCTGGACCTATGGCACTAAATGAGAACAGGCATTCCTATTTTTGTGCCTAAATGTTATCTTTCCAAGACCACTCTGGCCCGCCCCACCCCCTATCCTGTACCCATAAGAACCCTAAATCCCAGGGTCCATGAGTAGAAGAGCAGCAGAGCAGCAGAGTGGCATGGCAGAGAAGGAGAGAAGAAGCATCTGAACGTGGAGAGAACTTTGGCTGGGGATGGTCAGAGAGGAGTTCAGCTTCCAGACAGCTGAACTCCAGGGGAAGATTATCTTGCCACTGCGTCCCCTTTCCAGCTCCCCATCCCACTGAAAGCCACCTCCATCACCCAGTAAAAACTCTGCATGCATCACCTTTCAAACTGTTCTTGTGACCTGATTCTTCCTGAACACCGGATGAGAATTTGGGACCCACTGGGTGCAGAAACCCAAAAAGGCTGTCACATTGGCCCTTTGCCCTTGCTGGCAGAGGGCGGCGGTTCCATACGATGAGGCAAAAGGGCCACTGAGCTGATAACATGCCCTCTGGGGCTCAGGGGTTGCAGGCACCCCCTCTTGGATGGCAGAGCTAAAAGAGCCTTGTAACATGCTTAGATGCAGCCGTGAGGCCTGCACAGGGCCTGCTCCTGCTGGAGAGAAGTGGGTGGGGGTTCCAGCCTTTGTTTGCTCTGCTTCCTGCACCCATCTGCTCATGTGCTCCCCCTGTAAAGGGTTGATCGTGGTGGCTGAGTAAATGAGCCGCCCTCTTCACAAGGAGTCCCACGAAGAAGTCAAGGGAATTCTCCTGTTTTAGTAGGAGCTGTTAAAATACACATAACTGCAGGTAAATGTATTGATTTACAGTGACTTAAAAATTAGGCATTTGTGTCTCTTATATAACAAGGAGTCTGGAGACATGTGGCTCAACACTGAGTAGAGATTCTAGGAATCTCGCTGTCTAGTAAGGTCATTACTAGCCACAGGTGGGTATTTAAATTGAGAAGAATTAAAATTAAAGAAAAATGAAAAAGAATCCAGTTCTTCCATCACACTAGCAACATTTCAAGTGGCTGGTGGCTACTGTGCTATGTCAGTGCAAATGTAGAACATTTCCAACATGGGAGGAAGTTCTGGTGAACGTCACCAAGACAGCTCCTGCCTAAGGTGTAGTGTATCTGTTCAAAGAACAAAGGAATATAGAAGTTGATGATGTTAGCCATATTTGTTACTTTTTATTAAAAAAGAAACACTTTTGGCTGGGTGCGGTGACTCTCGCCTGTAATCCCAGCACTTTGGGAGGTTGAGATGGGTAAATCACCTGAGGTCATGAGTTTGAGACCAGCCTGGCTTACATGGTGAAATCCTGTTTCTACTTAAATACAAAAAATTAGCTGGGCGTGGTGGCACATGCCTGTAAACCTGGGAGGCAGAGGTTGCAGTGAGCCAAGATTACTCCATTGCACTCCAGCTTGGGCAACAAGAGCAAAACTCTGTCCCAAAACAAACAAACAAACAAAAACAAAAACAAAAAACTCTTTCAGAATTTCTACAAGACTTCTGCCAGTATCTTATCAACCAGAACTATGTCAAGTGGCCCTTCTTAGATACAAAGAAAACAGGATAAATGAGAATATTGAATAGGGCTGGTAATTCTGCGGCACTAAAAGAATTGGGGTGTGGCTAGCAAAGAAGAGAAAAAGATATTGGGCAGGAGACTCTGCACTGGGAAAGGCTTATATTTTCCTGGTCGCCCCTACTCTGAGATGCCCCTCTGCTGGATTTGTTCAGCACCATGGACTATTCCTATATGTGCTGGTCTATTCCACCCCATGTTCCCCAAGAAGCTGTCTTCAATTTCCTCAAAAAAAAAACAACAAAAAAGCAAAAATAAAAATGCTCACTGAAGGTTTTTGTGTGCAGCATACTTTACTAGAGGTTCAGGGGACGTAAAGCAGGCTTAGATCATGTTAACACAAATCCCTTAATGCTAACATCAGACATTCCTGATCTTTACCTTCTGTCTGTACCATTCTGTCACGTGGATGTTTCTCTTCTCACTCTTTATTTACCTACTGTTGGGATCTTCACCCATCAGGCCTCCTGATTTCCCTCCTTTTATTAATTAATTTAGGCTGCTATCACAGATCACGTGGCATGGAGCATCCCTTTGCACACCCAAAGACTCTGCAAAGCCATAGACGGCTGCCTTCAGTGCCTCCCCCTGCCACTACTTTTGTAGTGCTAGAGAACCTGGGGGGAAGGTTCTGAAATGTCAATCTATTCCTTTCTCTCTCCTTACCAGCTCTGCCACACAAGAGGGCACCACACAGATTTATCTTCCTTCTGATAGAAACAACATCATCTTTGGAAGGCAGAAACAATTACAGCTAGTTTTTATTTTACATAACATGTTTTCTTCTTCTCTTGCATTTATATACAGCATCTGCATGATGAACATTGAAAAAGCAGTCAAGCATATTGATTAAGAACAAGAGGTTAACAGATTTTTGAAGAAATGGAATACAATAAGGAAGTCTTAATCCTGAGGCAGAGTAGCCCAGGAGTCAGAACTGAAAATGCCGGTCTTAATCACTGAGTGACCTTGGGCAAGAGTACTTAACCTCTTTGGACCTGGTTTTTCCTTCTGTGTAGTGAGACAGTTGGGTGAAGCAGAGATCAACAAAACATGGTCTTCAGGCCAAATTCTGCCCCAGGCCTGTGTGTGTATGCGCTTGAGCTAAGAGTTTTGTTTTTACATTTTTTTTTTTTTTTTTTGATTCTCTCTGTCGCCCAGGCTGGAATGCAGTGGCGCCACCTCAGCTCACTGAAACTTCCACCTCCCAGGTTCAAGCAATTCTCCTTCCTCAGCCTCCTTAGTAGTTGGGATTACAGGCATGTGCCACCACGCCAGGCTAATTTTTATATTTTTAGTAGAGATGGGATTTCGCCATGTTGGCCAGGATGGTCTTGAACTCCTAACCTCAGGTGATCCACTTCGGCTTCCCAAAGTGCTAGGATTTACAGGTATGAGCTACCATGCCCGGCCCTTTTTTACATTCTTAAAGAGCTTAATAAAAATAGAAGAATGTTTGACAGAAACTGGATGTCACTCACCAAACCTAATATATATATATATATATATTTTTTTTTTTTTTTTTTTGAGACGGAGTTTCACTCATGTTACCCAGGCTGGAGTGCAATGGCGCGATCTTGGCTCACCGCAACCTCCGCCTCCTGGGTTCAGGCAATTCTCCTGCCTCAGCCTCCTGAGTAGCTGGAGACGGGGTTTTACCATGTTGACCAGGATGGTCTCGATCTCTTGACCTCGTGATCCACCCGCCTCGGCCTCCCAAAGTGCTGGGATTACAGTAATATATTTATAATTTGGCCCTTTAGAGAAAAAGTTGGCCCGTGCCTGGATTAGATGGTCTCTGAGGGTTTTTCCAACTGTCGAAGTCTACAAGTCTAGGACCCTGGTAGCCTGAACAATTCAGGGGGGTGTACTGTTCATGTTCAGGGCCTTGTGGGGCTCATGAGAATGCAAATCATGGTAGCAGCTTCCCTCATCTCTGGGGTCTCTCCATTCCCATATCTAAGGGGAAACTGGGGGCAGCATGACTAACCAGGGACTCCGTCTGGAAGCTGTGAGATGGTGACTTTATGGTCAAGCTGCTGATGTGGTCTGTGGACCCTCAGCAGCTGAGCAGCGGGTGCCCGTGCCAGAGTGCAGAACGTCTGGTTTTGCAGTCACAGAGGGGCCTGCCCATCCGAAGCAGACACAACACGCTTTGCAGGAGGCTGATGGCTGCCTGTCTCTGTGTGGGATTTGGCATCCTTGGCTCTTGCTCTGCTGCTCTGGCGATTCTGGGGCTCCTCCTGGGAGCCTGCGAAACCAGCCTTTTATTGCAGGCCTTGGAAGGCACCGAGTCTTCCCTTCTAGTCATTCTGGGTGTGACCCAGGCCAAGTCATTTCATTTCTCCGAGACATGATTTTCTCAACAGTCAGGTGGTGCTAATGAGTCCTGCCTATAGACTTCTTAGACTTCCGATTGGGTTACTGGGAAAGCAAAAGAGGGTATTATATGGAAAATCAGATACAGACAGAAAAGGACTGAAAGCCTCAAAATCCCAACTGGAGATTAAAAAAAATAAAAACCCTAGTGTTTATTGAGTATTTAATTAGAAATCAGACACGAGGCCCTTGGATAAACCTTTGCACTGAAAAAGCATACATAGTTTATTCATGTAGCACTCACAACAATCCTCTACATGTTGTTATCCCTGTTTTTGGGTGGGGAGGCCATTGTAAAGAGCAGCGTTTGGATTCAGTCGGGGGTGGTGTGGTCTCTTGGTCTTGTCCACTTTCCAAGACCTGGAAAGATGATACATGGCTGGAACTGATATTTTTAGGCGGCCGTAAGGATTCCTTCATTCGCTCAGCTGGCTTCCTCACTCCCTTCGTGGAAATGACCAGTACTGCTTTAGAGGTACTTCGTGTCTGCTGTCCCATAGGATTTTATCTTGGTTCCTGACTAGCCACGTGGAGAATTGTTCTTATGGAAACTCTTAACTGACGTATTTCTATGGTTTAGTAACTCTAGAGAACAGAAAAAAGACAACTGTTCTTGGGAAGTAAACAGACAAAAAATATTGCAATCCGAAACGCTATACTATATAAATGCAAATATTGTATATAAATGCAAGAGAAGAAAATAACATGTTATTTAAAATAAAAACTAGGTGTAATTGTTTCTGCCTTTCAAAGATGATGATGCTTCTATCAGAAGGAAGATAAATCTGTGTGGTGCCCTCTTGTCTGGCAGAGCTGGTAGGGAGAGAGAAAGGAATAGATTGACACTTCAGTCTTCCCCAGGTTCTCTGGCACCATGAAAGTTGCGGGAGGTGGGAAGGCATTGAAGATTGTCCAAGGCTTTGTCTTTTGAAATATTAGTAGAAATAATGAAACAGGTTTAAGATAGGATTGAAATGTTCTGCTCTGGGTGGATTTTATGCTAGTAGAGATTTCTAAATCTCTTGATTTTTTTTTTTAAAATTAATTAGAGATGGAGTCTCTCTATGTTGACCAGGCTAGTCTTGAACTTCTGGCCTCAAGCAATCTTCCCATATTGGCCTCCCAAAGTGCTAAGTTTGCAGGCATGAGCCCCTGCTCCTGGCCCCAAATAGTTTGATTTTATCTTACCTCTCCCACTGCTAATTGTCATCTCGTTTCTGCCTGCATCCTGAGTAATTGTGGAATGAAGGCATTTTAGAATTACTGTTGTTTAGTCACATCTAAATCATACCTTTCCTTGTATGGAGTCATGCTATAGCATTTTCTAATCACTATTATTTCTGTTGTCTTAGTTGAATATTATAGAAACCTTCTGAGGTCTGGATAGTATTAAAATCTATTTTCTTGGTCAGGAGTAGTAGCTCACGCCTGTAATCCCAGCACGTTGGGAGGCTCAGGTGGGCGGATCACCTGAGGTCAGGAGTTCGAGACTAGCCTGGCCAACATGGTGAAACCTCATCTCTACTACAAACAACATAAAAATTAGCCAGGTGTGGTGGCAGGTGCCTGTAGTCCCAGTTACTCAGGAGGCTGAGGCAGGAGAATCGTTTGAAACTGGGAGGTGGAGGTTACAATAATCCAAGATGGCACCATTGCACTCCAGCCTGGGTGATAAGAGTGAAATTCCGTCTGGAAAAAAAAAATCTATTGTCCAGAAGAAGGAATAGGGGCTCAGGGAAGTTAAGTGACTTGTTTAGAACCATGCAGTAACTCCACAGTGGAGGCTGGATTCCTGAGAGTGGCTACACCTTAGCTGCCTCTCTGGGGAGGGCAGCATACTCTGATTTCATGGTGTATGATATTAACAGTGGCAACCACCACAAACATTGGCTGGTTCTATGTTTAATCACTTTTTTAAAAAACATCATAAAAACCTGCAAAATAGGTATTGTTACTGCAGTCCCACAAATGAGGAAACTAAGACTTACAGGTGCCCACACTTTGCCCAAGTTGACTCAGCCAGTTGGAAGGAGGATCTGAGCCCAGCTCTGCCTGCTCTGGGACCTGTGTGCTTGCCCACTGTTTTCTGTGCTGTCATTGGCACAGCCAAGGAAGATTTAGATACTGGGGAGGGGAGGGCATAGGGTATCTTGGCTTATAAATCCATCGGCATTTTTCTTTTTTTTTTGAGACGGAGTCTCACTCTGTTGCCAGCCTGGAGTGCAGTGGTGTGATCTCAGCTCACTGCAATATCCACCTCCCTGGTTCGAGTGATTCTCCTGCCTCAGCCTCCCAAGTAGCTGGGATTATAGGCACGCACTACCACACCCAGCTAATTTTTGTATTCTTAATAGAGACGGGGTTTCACCATGTTGGTCAGGCTGATCTTGATCTCCTAACCTCGTGATCCACCCACCTCAGCCTTCCAAAGTGCTGGGATTACAGGTATGAGTCACCACACCCGGCCCAATCCATTGGAATTTTATGTGGCCAGGGAGTGAGTCTGGTGGGGGACCTACATGCAAGTTTGGTCATCAAGACACACACAGTGTGCGTTTAGACGTCTGTCATCAGGAAATCAGTATGTATTCAGGTAGCTAAAAGAACGGTCTGAAAACAGCACGCAAGTAGGGTCAGTCTGGACAGGTGCAGTGTTTATGCGCGTGTCAGTGTCTTCCTCCTCCTGCTTTTTTTTTTTTTTTTAAAGCTCAGCATGAAGGAGTTAAAAAGCATTTATTAAGCACCTCCTATATACCCTGAGTTCACTGCAAGATACATATTTATTATATCCATTTTAAAGCAGAGGAAATGGAGGCTAGAGAAATGTAATGACTTGGCCAAGCTTGCATGGCTGGAAGGGGCAGAACTAGGATTTATACCCAGGTCTCTTTGGTGCCAAGACACTCCACCTGCTGCCTTTATCTGCCTTTTCATTCAGCCTGCAGACACTTTTCTTTTAAGTAGTTCCTGCTGCCATATTTCTAAGCTGACTTTTCCCCAACTCCAGCTCTGAGGAAGTCCAAGCTGGGCCCACACACAAGAAAACTCAATTCCCAGAGGCTAAGATGCTTCTCTTGGGAATAAGCTCTGCTTGGGTTAGTGAGCTCCTGCTTTCTAGTCCTCTTTCCCCTACCAGCCTCTTGTATGACCTGAGTACGCTTTCTCCAAGAACACTAGTGTTAGTAACTGCTAACAAACGAACAGCTCTTCATACTCACATTCATCCTCCTTCTGGACTGCAAAGGCTCAAACACCCTGCAGCTGTTGCCATCTTCCAGGTGGGTTCCTGGGTTCTGGTATAAGCTCTGCCAATGATCTTTGTATGGCCTTGGCTCTGCAGCTTCCCTTTTCCGGACCTCAGCTTTCCCACCTGGAGATGGACAGGATTCTTGAAGAGTTTCTAAGGGAAAAAGCTGAGGCCTCCGTGGCTTCTGTGTACAATTCTAAGGTCTTACTTAGGCTTCTACATTTTTCTCTGCTAAAAAACTAGTATCATAAAAACACCCAAAACAAACAACAACTCCTCTCTTAAACCTTTTTTTGAGAGAGGGCACATTTCCTTATTATAGTGTGATCTATTGCCCAATATAATTGATTATTCCCTTCTACTCTACCCGCAAGAAATGGGAAAGATGAATTTAGCTTTAGAGCAATTACTCCCAATCTAGTACAATATTTCCCTATCATGCTCATGAGCTGAGCTCCTAACGGTACATCAGGATGAAGATAACACATATTTTCCACTCAGGGGACCGTATCTATTTCTGTGATCAACCTCATCTCTCTCTCTCTCAAGAGCACTCAATTCTTGGACAATTTCAACAGCTCGCTTTAGGGAAAAAGCCATTTTCCACTTGACAGCAGAGCTTTCTTTTTGAATCAGCTTTGGGTGCTGCAGCCCAGGGAAACAGATTGCTCTCTTTGCTTTACCAGATTGTTTTCCTTTATCCCTTTGCGTGTTACCTTCACAGGCATCCCTGTACCCATCACTACCCTACCCTCACCTTTGGGATAACTGGAAGCATTAGCCTAAGATGGTAAATCAAACAGACATCAAACCTGAAATTGTGTCCTTTCAGGCTGCAAGGAGAGCTAGAAGGTCAGAGATCTTTGTTTCCATTCTTGGCCATCTTGTCCCTTACGGCTGCACAGTATCTCCCGGCCAGGATGAGGATGCTTTCCTCATCTCCTCTGAAGCATCATTAATCAGCTGCCCCTTCCCTATGCCCACCTGAGCTCTGGAGGTTTGCAGAGATGCCTGAAGGTCTACTTTTTGTCCTTGCGATGGCGTCCCCTTGAGGCAAGTAGATTTGATTGAAAAAAGTGCAAAGTTGACCAAGAATGGTCTGCTGAGGATGCACTGAAATTATTAACATGCCGCCTGCCCCCACCAGGCCTGGGGCCGCTAGCTCTTCCTGATTTGTGCTTACCCCTGGGGCTTGGCAGATCAAAAATAAATTTGGTTATTTGGTCCATAGGAGGCTACAAGATAGTCAGAAAAAATACCACTTTCATCGTATCCCTGCTTTCTAAAAAAAAAAAAAAATCAATTGTTCCTCATAATAGTTTTCTATTCCTGTGTAACAAATTATTCCCAAAACTAGCAGCTTAATATAACAATAAACATTTAGTATTTTGCACAGTTTCTATGGACCAGGAATCTGGGAGCAGGTTAGCTGGGTAGTTCTGGCCTCAAGAAAAAATGTCCTCACATCTCAGCAGAGGAGACAGATTTGTTAATAAATGTGATCATTATGATGTGTCTTACTAGCTTTGAGGATAAGCATATTTTGAAAGCAATAAGGCATAAAGAATAGTGTAAGGTGGGTATACCCAACTGATCCTAAGAAACAAAACATTTACAATATGGTAGAACATCCTGTGCATCCCTTTCCTGTCACATCCTCCTCTGTGCCACCTCCTTACTCAACAAGTACCCAATTCCCTGAACGAGCTCTTTATCATTCCCGGTCATTTTACTTATGCTTTTACTGCACTGGCACGTGTGTGTCCTTAAGTCATGTAGAACGTTGCTCTGCATGCTTTTGAACTACATTAAATTATGTCATACTGCATATATGACATAATTTTTATGCAATTTTCCTTTTATTAACCTATCATATTTTACATGTGAATATCCTTGTTTATCCATTTTTTAATGCTATATGGTATTTCACTATGTGGAAATACCATCATTTATTTTCTAATTCATTCTCTTGTTGACAGATACTTGGTTTGCTCATCATTTCTTTCAAATCAATTGCAGAAGCACTCCCTGTCCCAATTAGCAGGAAGCTGCCATCTCATCCCTGAGGCTTCACCTCCCCACTTCCTTCCTCCCCGCCACCATACACCAAGATGTCCAGGAGTCTCAGTGACTTTCTTAGGTTGAAGGGATCAGTTCTGCTCAAGAGTTGAAACTATCCATGGCCGCCCTTGTTTCTGGATAGTAACGTTGTGTCGCTGCTCATAACTTGTTCTACACAGTCCTTTGTGTCCTTTTGCCCTGACATGGTGGCGCTCTTAGAAGAAGAGCTGAGTTTCTGAGTAAGAACCAAAGATCAGTAAGCCGGAGTCTGAGCATGGAGCAATGTTGATCCCATGCAGGGCAGTCATCAAGAGGTTGTTGCAGCAGGGCACAGGGACAGAGACTCCCTGAGTCTCTGATGGGACTCCATCAGCATGGAGAACACCGCTCCAGATAAACCCATCAATAACCCATCAATAACTGTTTCAACCCTGTGAAATTAGAATGCTGTTGCTGAGGTCTGTAGAAGCACTGCCTTTGGTGGGTCTGTGGGAGGAGCTTTATTTTATTTATTTATTTATTTTTGAGACAAAGTTTCACTCTTGTTGCCCATGCTGGAGTGCAATGGCACAATCTTGGCTCACTGCAACCTGGGAGGCCCTTTATTTTTTCAATAACATTTTCTCTGTTCTTTAGTTTCCTCTTCTGTAAAGAGTGTTACCCCATGTGATGAAGAAAACCATTGTTACTGATTGTTTAGCTAGAAGCAGCCTCAGCTGGTAGGGGCCCCCAACCCCTGCATGCATTCCCTCCTTTCCCAGGAGAGAAATTCTTGCTGAGTTTCCCTGATGGGAGACTGCACAGCCCAGATGTCTCCAATGGAAGGCATGGCCAAAACACTGCTCTTGGAACAAGAAGTGGAGCTTCAGGTTCTCCATCTGTAAGTTCGGGAGAAACCACCTCTCTCCCCACAGAACTGCTTTGAAGGTGAAGTGAGACAATGAACCTGAAAGTGCTTGAGAAGGTGGAGTGGATAGGGTGAGGATGAGGCTCTCATTGTCCTGGGAGGTAGCACATCCTGTTGTTGGATGACTCTGATTTTATAAACATCTGAGTCAGGCCCTGATGCCCACAACCCTCTGAAGCTCTGCTTGGAAGACTCTGCACAGTCTTTTGGGAATTTGAAGACTCTCAACATGTTCAGATTATCCCCCCGAATCTTCTCTTTTCTGGAAAAAACTTCCTTATTTCATTAAAATGTGACTTTATGATCTACAGTTTCCATGAAACTAAAGAAGTTTGTGGAACATAAACTGCTTGCAAAAGTATAAAGTGCTACATAATTCTAAGGTGATACCATTGTGACCATTTGTTATTGTCACAATGGTGAAAATGACAACCTCCCCTATTGGGAGCAGAGGTGGCTCATGGCTTCCATGTCTCATTCCTCTGGTCATCTATCTTTTCTTTTTTTTCTTTCTTTTCTTTTCTTTTTTTCTTCCCTTCCTTTCCCTCCCTCCCTCCCTCCTTTCTTTCTCTCTCTCTTTCTCTCTTTCTCTCTTTCTTTCTTTCTGCTAGAGTCTTGCTCTGTTGCCCAGGTTGGAGTGCAGTGATGTGATCACAGTTCTTTGCAGCTTCAACTTTCCCAGGCTCAGGTGATCCTCCTGCCCCAGCCTCCCTAGTAGCTGGGACTACAGGCATGTGTCCTCATACCTGGCTAATTTTTGTATTTTTTTAAGAGATGGGGTTTTGCCATGCTGCCAGGGCTGGGCTTAAGTGATCCTCCCTCTTTGGCTTCACAAAGTACTGGGATTACAGGCGTGAGCCCCTGCACCCATCTTGGTCACATTTCTTAACACCTGCTCTTCTCTTAGCTCCTTTGACGCTCCTGGGATTCTTGCTGTCTCACTGGCAGCTCCTTCCCAGCCTCCTTTGCTGTCCTTTCTTTTTCAGATCAGCCCTTAAATGCCGTGGTTTTCAGGGTTATGTCTTGGGCCCTCTGTTTTTACCTCCCCACACCATCCCAGGAAGCTCACTTTAGCTCATCCATTCCAGTGGCTTCAACTACCATTCATATGCTGCTGACTTCCAAAGTCATCTAGTCCACATTTCTCCCCTGGGTGCAAGAGTTAGAGCTCCAATTGCCCGCTAAACACCTCAATTGGGATGTCTTATGGGCACTCCCCATCCACCTCCCTCAACCCTCAAACCTCCTCTTTCTCCTGCATCCTGTATCACAGTGAAAGTCCCCACCATTTGCCCGGTGGCCCAAGCCAGAAATGTGGGCATCGTTCTTGACCTTTTTCTTGCCTTCTATCCCACATGTGAGAAAGCACCGAGCCCTGTCAACACCAACTGTTTATCTATTCCCGTTGCCAAGACCTCTGTGTAGGATGTCAGCAGGTCATCTGCTGCCATAGCCCCTTATCTGGTTTCACTGCCTCCAATATTGCCCACGTCTGATTCAGTTTCTACACTCTAGCCAAAGAGACCTTTCTAAAGAGCAATTGGATCATGGGGGTTTCTGACTAGATAGTTTTCTTCATTCTCCCTACTCCTCTTCCTGCCCCTACCATCAAAATTTGAATTCTGGACGCATGTGAAAGGAGAGGGAAACAAAGGTGCTGAAGAGCTAGCACAAAATCTGTGGGAATACTCTGGGGTACTGCAGGGGAAGGCATCTTGACTCAGAAAGAGGAGGAAATGTGAGCTAGAGACAGATGGAGATGGGGAGCCTCACCAGGGGACAGGTGTGACTCCTACTCTTTCCTCTCTCCCATGAGTTGCCTCAGGGCATCAGTGCCTGCCTTGTATAACTAGGTCCCTACTTTATCCAGAATATAAAAGTATATAAATTGAAGACTTAAATGTCAAATGTTAACAATAAAACTGATAAAAGACATTACAGGGCCCAGTGTGGTAGCTCATGCCTGTAATCTCAGCACTTTGGGATTCTGAGGCTGGTGGATCACTTGAGGTCAGGAGTTCGAGACCAGCCTGGCCAATATGGTAAAACCCCATCTCTACTTAAAAAAAAAAAAAGACATTATAGGGGAATAGTTTTATAACCCAGGAATGAGGAAATCTTCTCAAATAATACCTCCCAAACACAAAGCATGACATAAAAATTGATTTTATGAAAAGTTATGGATTTCTAATCAATGGGATTAGATAATTATAACCCAATAGGATGAATAACCACTGATTATAGACCAGTGGTTCTCAACTGGGACTCATTGTTGGAAGTTTGGCAATATCTGGAGACATTTTTGGTTGTCACAACTGGGTAGGGGGTACTACTGGCCTATCTGTCAAGTAGAGGCCAGAAATGCTGCTAAACAATCTCCAGTGTACAGGATACCTCACAACTAATAATGATCTGGCCAAATATTAATAGTGGTGTGATTGAGAAACCTTGCTATAAATGGATGCCCTATGCAGACTCCACATTTAAAATTCGCATGTAACTTAATCCTAGACTATACAAAAAAAATCCTATAAATTGTTCAGAAAAAGGCAGGGAACACAAAAGAAAAGTAGTCAAAGTATACAAATAAGCAATTCACAGAAAGGGAAACACGAATAGCTTGTAAGTATGTAAGAGATGCTCAAACTCAGTAATAAAGAGAGATACATGAACACAACAGTGCATTATTACTTTATATTCACTAGCCTGGCAAAAATGAGAAAGTGGGATAACGCCAAATGTTAGCAGGGATGGGAAGGAACCAGGAGCCTGTGTATACCACTGGTGGGGATGTAGACTGATGCTGGAGCTTTGAAAAGCCATCAAGGAGAATTTATTCAAGATTCTGTGTCCATATGAAGGATCCAGCAATCACACTTATAAGCATCCCAGGTCCTGCTACACAGCTCCAAAAGGGGACATCGTCAAGCCTGTTCATTGTGGTAATGTTTTTGGTGGCAGGACATTGGAGTTCCCTAGGATCCACCGCTAGGGGAATGGAAAAGTAAAATATGGTGTAGGCGTATATTAAAATATTATGCAGCAGTCAGAATCCATCAACTTGATAAACATGCATCAACACAGATAGGTCTTAAACAATTGTAAGAATTAAATGAAATCAATTAGAATCATACCTGGCACACAGTTACCTTTGTATGATGCCTTTGCTCATGCCAGTTACATAAATTTAAAATACATGTCTATATGTTTTTTCTAGAACGTGCACCTGTGTGTTGTGAATTTATCTAAATTCCTTCTATGCCTTGTTTTAATTACTCAGTACTATGGTATTGGTGAATACTTACTCACATATAACTGTGTGCCAGGGACTATTACTTTAATTCCTCACCTTCTCATGCCCCCACAGGAAACTATATTAATATGTTTACACACACACACACACACACACACACACACACACACACACGTATATGTAGATACACCTAATACATATATAATATATATATTCCTATTCCTATTATATATAATAGGACATTATATTAATAAGTTATACATTGGAGAGCGAGTGTGTGTGTGTGTGTGTAATAAAAAGTAATTAAAACAGGAGAGAAACATTCATTAATCTGCTTGGGCTGCCATCACAAAATACCATAGCCTGGATGTCTTAAACCATACATTTATTTTCTCATGGTTTTGGAGGCTGGAAGTCCAAGATCAAAGTGTCAGCAGGGTTGGTTTCTCCTGAACCTCTGTTCTTGGCTTATAGTAGACAGCCACCTTCTCCCTGTGCCCTCATGTGGTGTTTTCTCTTGTAGCTTGCTGCTGTCTTCTTTTTCTTATAAGGTCACCGGTCCTTTTGGATCAGGACCCCAGTTTAACCTCATCTAACATTAATTACCCTCTTTAGAGGCTCTGTCTCCAAATACAGTCACTTTGAGGATTAGGAATTCAACATAGGAACTTTACAAGGACACAATTCAGTCTGCACAGCTTGACTGGCTTTGAAGAGGACATGGGGAGGGCTCTGGGATGCTTGTTATGTTCTGTTTCTTGATCCAAGTGCTGATTACACAGGTGTGTTTAGCTGGTGAAAATTCACTATACAGTGAGGATTTGTAGACTTTTTTGTAGGTGTGTTATCCTTTAATGAAAGTCTTAAAAAGAGTTGAATTGCAGCTACTGTTTTCTCTGCATTTACTGATATGTTTATATGGGTTTTCTACTTTGGTCTTTTACTATAGTACTTTGCTGGGGCTGACATTCTGAAGTCCCACAGAACTGAGTGGCTTAAAGAACAGACATTTATTTTCTCACAGATCTGGCAGCTAGACATCTGAGATCAAGGTGTCAGCAGAATTGGTTTCTTCTGAGGCCTCTCTCTTCGGCTGGTAGATGACTGTCTTCTCCCTGTGTCCTCACACGGTCTTTCCTCTGCAGATATCTATGTCCGTGCCCAAATTTCTTCTTCTTACAAGGACACCAGTCATATTAGATTAGGGCCCACCCTAATAACCTCATTTTAACTTAATTACTACGTTCAAGACTCTGTCCTCAAAAACAGTCCTATTCTGAGGTACTGGGAGTTAGGACCTCAACATATGAATTTTGGGGGGACATAATTCAGCCCAGAACAGGTACATTACATTGAAATATTCTTGTGGAACTACTTGATCATGAGGTATTTTAAGCATTGCTGAATTCAAATTGCTAGCATTTTGTCTAAGATAAAAATAAGCTATGGCCACATTGACATTTGTCTCACATTTTATTTTATGATGCCATCCCTCTCAGGTTTAAGTATCAAGGTTATAATAGGTTTAAAATGAGACAGGCAATTTTTGCTCTCCGTTCTATTCTGCAAAACAGCTACTGTAATCTCGTTTTGTGTGTGCCTTGGAGGCTTGCTGAAACTGAACAGTAAAACTCTCTTACCTCAAACAAAAAGTAAATCAAAGGGGGAAAAGAGAAGGGGAAGGAGGCATGCATAAAAGTGGATACATAGCACCACAAGTGTATTTTCTGTCCAATTCCCTCCCCATCAAAACACATAAAGGAGCAAACAAAACAAGCTGGGTGAAGCCACACTCCTGCTCAAACATTCCAGTGGCTCCCTATTGTCCTCTGGAAAGAGCCCACTCTTTACCACAGACTTCCAGGGTCTTCGTGTTCTGGCCCTGCCAGCCCCTCCAGTCTTCTGCCCTCAACCTGAAGCGGCTTTTATCTCTCTTCTGCACTTTTGTTTTGTTTTGTTTTCTGAGACAGGGTCTTGCTCTGTTGTCCAGGCTGAGTGCAGTGGCATGATCATGGCTCACTGTAGCCTTGACCTTCCAGGTTCAAGCGATCCTTCCACCTTGGCTGCCTGTGTGACTTGGACTACAGGCATGTGCCACCACACCTGGCCCCTTCTGGACTTTGGATCGGAACACTGCCCTACTCCCCAGACCCTCCCCTGGTGAACTCCTCCTCCTCTTTCAGTTCAGTGCAGATAGCACCTCCTCCAGGAAGCCCCACCACCCACCCAGGCCTCTCCCACCCGAGACTGCCTCTAGATGACCTCCTCTTGGCTCCTCCTGCTCTTAATGCTGTCCCAGCCTGTGCCCTACCCTCTCCGTTGTTCTTGTTGCTGGGAACCCTTCTATGGCCCTGGATTGGAGTTGTGGGCTCCAGTCAAACTCTGTGGGACAGATGACAATCTGTCAGACTCACAGACTCACAGACTCACATCATGGAAACAACTTTCCCCTAATTAAACATGCAAAGAAATGGAAGTCAGCCTTTGTTTTGATGACCACAACTTTTTTGAGAAGATACTGGCTCTCAAAATTATGTCCAGAGTTAAGCACTACACAAGTTCATATTTAGGAGTGAGTTGGACTTGGGTAGGTGCGGCATGCAGCCCCTCACCCTATTCTCTTATAGCTCAGAGCCTACAGGAGGTGTCTTCTTCCTTTGCTGACTGAGACAGGCTTGCTCACTCTCAAGGGAGGATTTACAGTCTCTAAACTTAGCATTACCTCCTCTCCCTTCTTTTAGCCTTGAATGGGCTTGTTTGAAAGACTGGCTCTTTTTTGAGCCTCTGGGATATTTGCCCCTTGGAAGAGAGCTTGATTGTATTCTGGGGATCTTCGAGAATAGCATTACTTCTACATTGTATGCCAGGGAAACTGAGACACAGAGAGGGGAAGGGCCTAGAGTTTCTCCAGTGCTGGCAGAGGCTCTTGCTACCAATGGGGGCTGTTCTGGCAGTGTGCATTCTAGGGCAGGTGTGCTTCCTGGGCTGCCATTTCCCATCTTCATCCTACCTCTGCCGTCCTGCTGTGGACTAAACTGTGTCCCTACCCAATTCAAAAGCTGTAGCCATTGCCCCCAAGGTGACTGTATTTGGAGACAAGCCCTTTACAGAAGTAATTAAGGTTGAATGAGGTCTTAAGGGCAGAGCCCTGATCCAATAGGATTTTAGGGTGCTTTAAAGAAGAGATACTAGAGAGCTTTCTCTCTCTCGCTCTCCCTCTCTCTTTCTCTCTCTCTATCTCTCTCACCATATGAAGATACAGCAAGAAGGTGGCCATCTGCAAGCAAGGAAGGGAGCCTTCACCAGAACCTGGCTGTGCTGGAACCCTGGTCTCAGACTTCCAGTCTCCAGAGCTGTGGGAAGATAAATGTCTGTTGTTTAGGTTACCCAGCCTGTGGTATTTTGTCATGAAAGCCCGAGCTGAAGAAGACACCTTTCAATCCTGATAGATCTGCTGTTCCCCTTATCTCAGACTGCTTCACCCGTCTAATCCTCTGTCTCCTTTTCTCCCTAAAATCCTAAATGTTGGCATTCTTCAAGGTTTTGTCTTGCCCTTTATACCCTGCCCTTCCTTCTCCCCTCTCCTGTCCTGCTCTTTCTTCTTTCTTCTCTTTTCTATCCTCTGGCTTTCACATCTTCAGTTTTAGCCTCACTGTAGGTAACATCTTCATTCATTACTTCTCTCCTGACCCCTAGCTGGAATTTTCAGCTGCCTCCTGAAGTCTTCTATCTGGATTTCCTTTTGTCAAAGATGGGTGCCCTCTCCACTCTCCCCAACCAGAAAATTCATGCCCCTCCTGACTTCCCTGTTTACATCCTTGACACCCCACTCCACCTGCCTTCTAATAAATTTCCAAGTCATCTCTGGCCTGCTGTGCCTCCTTTCTGGACCAGGGAGGAGCGGGTGTGAGTTGCAGCCTTAGGGAGCCAGGCTGCATAGTCAAAAACACCGGCAGGAGTGGCCTCTGTGAGTCACAAAACCACAGGGGCCCCACCTCTTGTGTTTTTCTTGGAATTGAGTGTGTGGGTGTGAGCGCCCTCTCACAAAGACTTCTGCAGGGTTGCATCCTCAAAGGAGGGCAACAGCTGACCTGTGCAGAGTGCTTTGCAGTTTACAAAGCACTTTCACATACCTTGACTCATTTCCACCCTACGACAACTCCATGAAGCAGGGATTATCATTCCCCATCAAGAGCTGAAGGGACTGAGAGTGACTTGTCCAAGAGCAGCACTTGTAGGTCGCCAACTGGGACTCAAATCTGTTCTTCCTGATCACAGACAGAGGAATTCCCTGGGCACCTCTCACTGCCAGGCCCTTGACATTGGCTGTCTCAATACATGAGGAAAGTTGAGACTTGACTAAGTGGGATGATTTTCTAAGGATCTCCAGTGGGTGAGTGCTGCCCTGAGGATCTAAACCCCCGTGGGTCTGACTCCAAAGCCAGTGGATGCATAAATTCACTAGGCGCGTGGCTTCCCAAATCCCAGGGCTTCCCAACAACCTAGAGGGACTTTCTGATGGATATTGAGCCATGGCTTGTCATCTTCTCGAGGTGGTTTCCAGCCAGGAGGGTCATCATCTCTGTCATCACCCTCATGTTTGGCAATATTTATTGAGTGCTTACTATATGCCAAGCACTATGCCTGCTGCATTATATACTTGATCCATGTGCTGATGCATGTAGTGATACAAATCCATCTGCTGAAGTTCGAACCTCCAGTGTTTCAGAATGTATTTGGAGATAAGGTCTTTAGAGAGGTAATCAAGTTAAAGTCACTAGGGTGGCCCCTAACCCAATGTGACCAGGGTTCTTATAAGAAAAGGAAATCTGGACACAGACACACACTGAAGGGAGACCATGTGAGGACAAGAAGAGAAGGTGACCATCTACAAGACAAGGAGAGAGGCCATAGAAGAAACCAACCCTACTGATACCTTGATCTGGAACTTCCAGTCTCCAGAATTCTCGGAAATGTATTTCTGTTTAAGCCACTTGGTCTGTGGTACTTTTTTTAAAAACAGAGTCTTGCTGTGTCATCAGGCTGGAGTGCAGTGGCACAATCTTGGCTCACTGCAACCTCTGTCTCCCAGGTTCAAGCGATTCTCCTGCCTCAGCCTCCCAAGAAGCTGGGACTACAGGCACCTGCCACCATGCCCAACTAATTTTTTTATATTTTTAGTAGAGACAGGGTTAACCATATTGGCCAGGATGGTCTCAATCTCTTGACCTCGCGATCTGCCAACCTTGGCCTCCCAAAGTGCTGGGATCACAGGTGTGAGCCACCGTACCCAGCTGATCTGTGGTACTTTTTAATGGCAGCACTAGCAAATGATATATCTGATCTCATGAGGTTCTCACAGCCATTATGGTAATGGGCTTCTGATCCCTGGGGGAGCCCAGGGCAGGAAGGAGAGAGGAATGGACCAAATGAGTTGCCTGAGAATGACCTGCTGACAATCAGACTGGTGCCCACAAACTGGCAATTACCCTGGTAAGGTTGCTAGGGTTGGGGCTGGTGCCATGGTGAGGGCCAGCGGCCCCCAGCTCTGTGAGCTCAGAACCAGCCCACTGAGGATGAAAGTAACCCAGCTGCACTTGACCAGGCCCTGGCTCTGTGCCAGACACATGCTCAGTGCTGTCAAAGAGTCTGTGGGATGTGTGCTGTCATCACCTTACTGTACAGATGGGGATGTGGAGGTTCAGGGAGCTTCCCTGACTTGCCCAGGACAACACAGCTTACAGGGACTAGAGGTAGAACACGAACCCAGTTCTGCCTGGCTCCAGGACTTGGCATCACACCAAGCAACTCAGAGACATGGCATCTATATTTATAAACCCAATGCCAAAGGATCCATTTCCAGTGAGAAATGTACCCCATGTGGTCTGGAATGTTCCAGGGCTTTGGGAGGATGTTTTTTTCCCTGTAGCCAACGTGTTACAAGGTTGCTTGGTCACACTGGAATTGTGGTGATGAGAGTGAGTTTTCTTCTTTCAAGCTAATAAGGCGCAGTGGTCAGGAGAACATGCCTGGTGGAGCCAGCCTGTGGGCTCAGCACTGAATCTTGCCAGCCGTGTGAACGTGGAAAGTTGCTTAACCTCTTTGCTCCTCCCGTTCCCCATCCGGGAACCACAGACGTCGCAAATGGCAGAGATTGTCCTAGGGCCATTTAGGATGAAGGCATCAGGTTCCCATGTCAGGCCCGGCAAGGAGGCCACTCCCGTCTGTGGAGGGGCTCACTGTGCTGAGAGGTCAGGAGATGGAGGCACTCCTGGGTAATGCTGGATGGCTCAGCAACATCTCCTTGTCCTTCCCTTTTCCAGACACCGGATCTGATCTGGTTGGTTTATTATCTTTTCCAACAGAATCCAATCCAGTGATTCTTGATTGTCCCTCATGGGGTTTTGGAAACCAGGCTCTACACTCACACATTCTCCTGGTCCACTTAGATGGCTCATCTCTTCCTTTTGTGGCTGGATTTTGGTAACTAGCAGATTCTCTCCTTGTCCTCTACCTCCTTTGCCCATTTGAGTGTAAGTTTGCTGAGGCAGGGGCGTGTCGCTCTTGTTCATGACTGAATCTACAGCGAATGTCTGCTCTGATTAGCTTGAGGTTGTGCTGCAAGTGGGAAGGGCTGGGACTGGAATCCAGCTCTCCGGGCTCCCAGGAAGATCTTCTCCATCCCCCATCCCTCCCTTCCTTCACACACTGTGTCAGATGCCTGGTTTCCAGCAGGGAAAAGACAGACAGTCACCCTCTGCCTTGATGGGTTTCTTTCCTCTCAAGCCAGTGTCTCTGTGGTAGCCTCCTGTTAATCACCCCAGGGAACCCACCTCTTTTTTTTTTTTTTTTTAAACTAATTGCATCCTATTTATATGAAATATCCAGAATAGGTGAATCATAGAGACAGAAAGATGGTATGTGGAGAAGGAGGAGTGACAATCTAACGTGTATGGGGTTTCCTTTTGAGATGACGAAAATTTCTGGAACTAGATAGCAGTGATGGTTGAGCAACATTGTGAGTGTACCAAATGTCACAAGTGGCAAATTTTATGCATGTTTCAGCACAATAAAAATAGCCTCTGGATTTTTGTTCCACTGTTTCCTCTCCTGGAGCCGCCTTCTCCCTGCTCTGTGTGCTGGCCCCTCCCAGGGAGCCTGTTCACACCTGCCTCCCTGCCTTGGCTGCTGTTCTGTTTCCCCTGCTCACTGCTCTGTCACTCACAATAGGCTCACACAGGTTTGCTTCTTGTCAACCATGCCCCCACCAAGCCCAAAGCCTCGCAAGGGCAGCAGCCCTGTTGTTGTCGTATTTACCGCGATGTCTACACGGACTCTGAGATTGAAAATACCTGGTGATTGAATGAATGAAGGAGTCTGCTTTCTAGTGGGTGAGTGACTCTTTGTCAAAGGATTACACAAAAAATCAAACAACGATGCATTGAGATAACTGCTGTGAAGGGAGTTCACAGTGCGCACGAGGGCACAGCACACCGGGGTGACCTCTGCTGAGTCTTGCATGGTAGTGTGCACAACCCTGTGGGGTAGTAACTGGTGCTGCTTCCTCGGAGAAGCATCCCTGATACTCCAGATGGTGCAGCCTCCCTTCACATGGCTTGACAGCCCCCTGTACTTTCCCCACAGCACTTATTGCAATTATATACATTTATACAATTAGTTTTATTTTTATTGTGCTGAAACATGCATAAGATAAAATTTGTCACTTGTGACATTTGGTACATTCACAGTGTTGCTCAGCCATCACTGCTATCCAGTTCTAGAAATTTTCATCATCTCAAAAGGAAACCCCATACGCTTTAAACTGCCACTCCCCCTTCTCCATACCCCAGTAAACACTCATCTTTCTGTCTCTATGATTTGCCTATTCTGGATATTTCATATAAATAGGATGCAATTAGTTTAAAAAATTGTTTCCCCCAAAGCCATAAAAAAGAATGAAATCGTATCTTCTGTAGCAGCATGGATGGAGCAGGAGGCCATTACCCTAGGTGAAATGACTCAGAAACAGAAAATCAAATACCGTGTGTTCTCACTTATAATTGGGAGCTAAACAATGTGTACTCATGGACATAAAGAAGGAAATAATAGACATTGGTGACTCCAAAATCTAGGAGGGCAGGAGGAGGGTGAAAGTTGAAAAATTACCTATTAGATGCAATGTTTACTATTTGGGTGATGGGTTCACTAGAAGCCCAACCTCACCATTACACAATATATTCACGTAACAAACCTGCACATGTACCCCCTGAAACTATAAAAAACAAAAACCAGTGAGGGAAAAGATTGTTTTCCTCTCTTTTCGTTTCCTTCAAGGTAAGAATTGTAGGAGCTATGTCTGCCTGGCTTACCTTCGCCCAGTCCCAGCACAGAGGCTGGAAACATGCTGTATGCTCCCCAAGCAGTGGTGGCATGAGGGAAGAATGTTTGCTCGCTGCACGTCTGCAAGCTCGCTGGATGAAAACTGTGTGTCTTACAGGAAACAGGAGTCAGGCACTCGGGTACAGTTCCTCCAAATGCCTCTTGCTAGATCAAGTATTACCTTAGTGTTGTTACTTAACACCTTGACACATCAATTTCCTCATCAATGAATTGGGGAGATTGGTAATGCCTTCTTCCTTCAATAAGGCCTTGGGTAACAAAAGGACAACTGACACTCTATCTGGACAAGTGCCTGTTGCAGCAGCTGACCCAGAGCAGGTTCTCAGGATCACTAGCTATTAATATTTTCCTTGTGCTTTTCAATCCCAAGTTCTGGGCTGTGTAATAAACAGAGTCCATGGCAAATGCATATTAGTTTGAATGACACCGAAAAAGGTTTAAAAATTAGACAGGTGGATGCCTAGGTCAAAACTGCAGAGAGTTTAATTGAGATGATGATAAAGAAGAGATCTCTCCCATGAGCTTTTGTGAAGTTATGCTGTAACACCAATATCTCAGAAGCTTACTACACTGAGAGTGTGTTTGGCTCACCTTGTAGGTCCCTGTGGGCCAATTGTGGCTCTGCTCCATGGGCTTTTTATTCTGAGATCCAGTCTGAGAAAGCAGCTCTCATCTGGGCTGTGCTATTCCTGTGGCACCGAGGAGTGATAGGGTTGGCTCCAAAGCTCCTGCTCCCGTGTCGCATACTTCACTACCGCTTATATCCTCAGGCCACATCAGTCACAGCCAAGCCAAGCAGAGCAGCCACAGGGACCTCTTCCAGGGAGTGCAGCAAATGACTGGGAATAATGATACACAACCATGCCGTGGTATCAGAGCTTTGGTTATGTTTTGGGCATCTTCTGATTTGGGGCATCACTTGCTCACTCCAATTCTCTAACCACAAGTTAGAACCATCACCCCAAGAGTTTTGGGATGGCTGTCAGCTAGAAGTAGCTACCATGTGGTATGTGAGGCTCCCCTGCTCTGCAGATTTGGTCCATGGATGGAAAGCTTTGAAACTGTCTTTGTGGCAGTGTTATTTGTGATAACAGAAAACTGGGAAGAACCTAAATATTCAGCAAGAGGGGAATGGGAACAAATGGTGGTTTGTTCACACAAATGGCATTCTACATTACCATCAAAATAAATCAATGACAGCTAAGTATTAAATTGGAGGAATCTCTACAACATAAATAGTGAGTGGAAAAAGCAGATGTGGGATGATGCCATGTGAAAACACGTAGAGTGTTGGAAACTATCTGGCAGTTCCTCAAAATGTTAAACATAAGTTACTATATCACCAAGTAATTTTACTCCTAGGTATATAACCAAGAGAATTGAATGTCTGTCTGTATAAAAACTTGCACGTAGCAGCATTATTCATAATAGCTGAAAAGTAGAAGCAACCTAAACGTCCATCAACAGACGACTGGAAAAAGTGGTTATATCCACCAAATGGAATATTATATGGCCATAAAAAAGAATGAAGTGCTGATACATGCCACAACATGGATGAAGCTTGAAGCATTACGCTAAGTGAAAAAAGTCACAAAAATCTCATATTTTATGATTCTACTTGTATAAAAAGTCCATCATAGCCATGTGCAGTGGCTCATGCCTGTAGCACTTTGGGAGACCAAGTCAGGAGAATTGCCTGAGTCCAGGAGTTCAAGACCAGCTGGGCAACAAAGTGATGCCCTGTATCTATAAAAAGTAAAAAAATAGCTGGGTGTGGTGGCATATGCCTGTGGTCCCAGCTACTCGGGAGGCTGAGGTGGGAGGATCGCTTGAACCCAGGAGGTTGAGGCTGCATTGAGCTGTAATCATTCCACTGCACTCCAGCCTGGGCAGCAAGCAAGACCTTGCCTCTAAAACAAAAAAAGTCCATCATCGGATTAGGGGCTGCCAGGGGCTAGGGAGAGGGGAGAATGAGAAATGATTGTTTAAAGGACATGAGGTTTCCTTCTGGGGTGGTGAAATATTCTGGAACTAGATAGTTGTGATAGTTGCACAATATTGTGGATGTACTAAATGTCACTGAATTACATACTTTAGAATGGCTAAGCCTGGGTGTGGTGGCTCGTGCTTGTAATCCCATCACTTTGGGAGATGGGTGGATTGCTTGAGTCCAAGAGTTTGAGACCAGCCTTGGCAACATGGTAAAACCCCGTATCTACAAAAATTAAACTAGCCGAGAATGGTGACATGTGCCTGTAGTCCCAGCCACTTAGGAGGCTGAGGTGGGAGGATCACCTGAGCCCTGGAGGTTGAAGCTACAGTGACCTGAGATCATGCCACTGCACTACAGCCAGGCTAACAGGGTGAGACTCTATAATGTTAAATGTTAATATGTTATGTGTGTTTTACCACAATAGGGAAAAATAAGCAGGACAACACATATACAGTGTGCATGAAAACCCACAGGGAGGAACTGTATATACCTATATCAGAATACTGTTATATAACAGAACATTGGTTATCTCTGGTGAAGGAGAAAAGGGGCTGGGAGGATGGATGAGTAGTGAAGGAATTTCCAGCATACTATACCTGTGACATTTTATTGCTTTAAAATGCTTTTGAGGGCATTTTGTAAAAATGGCAAAATGTCAACATTGATTAAATCTGGGTTAGTGTGGGAGTATTTATTTTACGATTCTCTGCATTTTTCTGAATGTTTGAAATAGATCATAATTAAAAGAGAAGAAAGCGCAGCAGCTTTGAAAGCCCTGTCTCTGGACAGCTGAACATGTGCGTGTGTCTTCTACCCCACTGCACTCTGGGAGCAGGTGACTTAGGGAAGCGGGAACATTAGATTTCATTGTGTTTTTGCCTGGTTGCATCCCATTATTTTAGATTCTATTGAATTTAATGATGCAGGGGCCTTATTTTTTTCTACCCATGCCTGGAACTTTAACTCTGATCAATGAATTACATCTTCTGGAGGCATACTGATGGGCTGGGGGTTTTCATCTCAGATAATTGCATTTTTCCCCTTTGTTTGGTAAAAGGCAGAATTTTCCTTTCAGGCCCAAACTATTCAAAAATAAGGTAGTAAACTTGTTTTCTCAGTTTGCGATTTTTGAAATGAGTTATTCCATCATCATTATAAGCAATTCTCCAATCTATAGAACCTCTCAGAAATGATGAAGTGGGAGAGAGAGGAAGCTCGGCTGCTAATTTTAGATGTTACTGATTACGTCGCTTGAACAAACAAATTCTGAGAGAGTCTCTGGGGATGAGGCAGGAGGTGGTGGGGAGTGTTTTTCCTCAGTAAGGTTTAATACGTTTCTGGGTCCTGTTCTGTTTTGCTGTAAAACAAAATGATTACCCTTGTAGTTTCCCAAGTACCTATGCAATGAAGTTACCGATCATTTTAACAAAATGTGGTCAAACTTTATATATCCAGCAATAAGCATAATGTCACTGGGGTCACTATTGTTCAAACCTTTCCTGAAGGTCCCTTCAAGGTCCTGTTGTCCAACAAACTCATTTTACAGATGAGAAAACTGAGGCCCAGTTTGGCAACAAGATTTGCCCATGATCCTGAAGTCTGTTTTCTGTTTCGAGGTCAAATCTCTCCATGATCTACTCGCTAACCTACCTCATGCACCAATTGTGGATTCCAATGTCTTTTGTCTGTTTCTAAAATCATTCTTTCCAAGGGTGTAGATTCCCCACTAAAATTTTTTTCCTTGGGCAGCCACACTGTGAAAAAGCTCTGCATGTTGGAGTCAGAAAGCCTGGTTAAAACACCTGCATTGTCTGAGAACCTGTATGATTTTGGGGCAGTCATTTCTCTTTCATGATTATCAGTTTCTTTCTATGTAAATTAGGCTAAGGATCCCCATATCGAAGGGTTGTTATGAGACACCAGAGGTTCCCTGTGTTTGAGAAACTTGAAGTCAAAGAAAAGGCCCATCAGGTAGTATCTGGGCATGAGCAAAAGTTCAAATGGCAACAGAGTCAGCCTTCACACACTGGCATGTTACCAGTGAAAACTGGCTTCTCTTGGGCTCATACAAGGGCTAAGCATTGTGTTCATTGCAGTTTGTGGATTTTCTTTTGCAATCCTTATAATTCTTTAATGTAGGTGCTATCATTATCCTCATTTCAACTGATAGGGAAACTAAGGCACAGAGGAGAGAAGCAACTCACTGAAGGTCACAGTAAAATAAAAAATTAGCTAAGTCCGCATCTCTTATTGCACTTCTAAAATCTGTGAAACTTCATAAACCAGTTCTTCTGCTGAGAAAGTTCTTTTTCCTAACCTCACCTGAGCAGATATGAGGCTACTTGTATTCTTTATTTAGCCCACTGTGTATCTGTTTTGCTGCTGCTATTAATGTCTTTGATGTATTGCCCTAGACTCTGCTGGGTATGATATACAATAGAATATAAGCAACAAACAGCTTTCCTAAAATTGGGAACATTTTGATTTCAAAAATACATTAGGCCCTAAAGGTTTTAGATAAAAGACCGTGCACCTATGTAACATGCCACACAAGCTGCTTGGCTGTTCTCTTGTTGCCATGGGTTTATGATTTTTTAAAAACCCTACTCTATCCTATACAGATATAAAGTTACTCCTCACCAATCCCTCCTTCCTTTGGGATTATTTCCTTGAGTACACTCCTCAGAACTATATTATTTTATCAGAGGGCAGGAGCAGTTTTATAGATTGCGTGTCTGGTGCCAGGTTGGGTCTCCTGAACTGTTAAGTGTGTGAGCACCAACCACACCCGATCACTCTCTCCTTACTCCGGGAGGGGGATTTGTATAGGATGCTGTTTTGTTCAGATGAGGCTGTAAAAGTGAGCAAGCTTTGGGACTCCATATAAATAATCTGTTTCCCTGTGAATGTCTGCTTGAATTTTCTGGGTACAATGTGATCTCCTCAATTCTATTGACTGGCTGAGGCCCAGGCTGTTGGCTGGCTTTCTAGGTGTTGTCCATCTACCCATCATCCATCCATGCTTCCATCTTTTCACCCACCCATCAATCCATTAATCACCCATTCACCCTTCTACCATCCATCCATTCACCCATCCATCCATCCCCTGATCCATCCATCCATCCATCCATCCATCCATCCATCCTGTGATCCATCCATCTATCCCCTGATCCATCCATCCATCCATCCATCCATCCATCCATCCATCCATCCATCCAGTTATCCATCTAGTCATCCTTCCTTCACAGGATATTTGTTGAGATCCTATTCCTGGTTCCTTATTCAGGAACCAGGAAGAAAGCAGCAAGCAAGTTAGAGTTCTTGCTCTCATGGAGCGTATGTTACAGTGGGTATAGGGAAAAGGAGATGGACAACAAACAACAAATAAATAAATAAGATGATATCAGATAGGGTTAAATATGATAAAAATAGAATGAAGTTGACTGTGGTGGCTCACTCCTGTAATCTCAGCACTTTGGGAGGCTACGACAGGCAGATTGCTTGATCCCAGGAGTTTGAGGCCAGCCTGGGCAACATGGAGAAACCCTATTTCTACAAAAAAGTACAAAAAATTAGCCAGGCATGGTAGCATGTGCCTGTAGTCCCAGTTACTTGATGGGGCTGAGGCGGGAGGATTGCTTGAGCCTGGGAGGCAGAGGTTGCAGTGGGCAGAGATTGTGCCCCTGCACTCCAGCCTACGCTACAGAGTGAGACCCCGTCTTAAAAAAAAAAAAAGAAAAAAAAAGAAAAAAAAATGAGGTGATTGATAGGCTTGGGGAAGGGCATCTATTCTGACTTAAAAAGAAGTACCTTAAGGGCCTAAGATTAAAGGCTATAAACTTAATTACAGGAAGAAAGTAATCCACAAGGCTACTCTCTATATATTCTTCAAAAGTCACATGACAGAGAGTAAAGACTCTAATAACCCTGGACCCAGGAATGACATATCAACACTCACAAGGTGTGGTTTAAGCTAAACCATAAGGACTAGTATATTTCCACTGGATTGTACAGGGAAATAAAGAAAGGCTTTTTGAAGAGATGGTGCTTGAATGAGGCCTGGATGGCAAGAAGGAAACCGTGATTCAAAGTTCTTGGGGGAGACGACTCCAAGCAGAAGAAATAGCAAGTAGAAAGGCCTTGAGTGGGAAGGAGCTGGCATTTTGAAGGAAGACATGGGGGCAATTTCTCCCTTTCCTCAGCCCCTTGGAAACTGCCATTCCACTCTTTGATTCTAGGAGTTGGCTATTTTAGATACCTTATATAAGTGGAATCATGAAATATTTGTCTTTCTTTTTTAAAAATATCACTGAGATGTAATTGGTACACAAAACCTGCACACACTAATGTGCACAATTTGGTGAATTTGGACACAGGCAAACACCTGTGCTGGCATCACTGCAATCGAGGTAATAGACATATCTAGCATCTCCCAATTGAATGGTGTAGATATAAAACAATTCCATTATTATGCAAAATTGTCTTAGACAATGCTGGTCTAATTTGAAATATAAGCAGGCCTATCATTTTCTAGGGAGGGCTTCCTTGGTGACTGTTAAATTGTGTACCTCCAAAATTCATGTTGAAATCCTAACCCCCAGTACTTCAGAATGTAACTATATTTAGCAATAGGATCTTTAAAGAGATAATTAAGATTAAATAAAGTCATTGGTGTGGGCTGTAGTTCAATATAATTGTTGTCCTTATAAGAAGAGGAGATTAGGATTTAGACTCACATAGACTATGTGAAGACAGAGTGAGAAATTGACCATCTGCAAGTCAAGGAGAGAGGCCTTCTGACACCTTGATCTTGGCCTTCCAGTCTCCAGAACTGTGAGAAAATAAATTTCTGTTGTTTAATCCATCCAGTCTGTGGCATTTTGTTATGGCAGCCTGAGCAGACAAAACAGTGATTTTATTCTTTGATCTGCTTATAACACAGGAGAGTGTATTGAATTCTTTGAGAATTCAGTCCTGTTCAATCTTGGCCTGTGGAAATATACTAGTCTTGATAGCCTTGGCATGGATGTTAGCTCAAGCCACACCTGACTATTGATGCATCTTTCCTGTGTCTGGGGCTATTACAGTCTTCACCATTTGTCATGTGACTTTTGAAGAATGAACACAGAGTAGCTTTTGTGAATTGCTTTATTCCTGTAATTAAATTTATACCCTTTAATCTTAGGTCCTGAATGTGTTTCTTTTAAAATTAGTGAATGAGTAACTAAGAGACATAAGAAAAAAATTCCATACAGCTCAGGGAAAGCAGGGGAAAATAAATTCTTAAGACAACAACAGTACAGGGTCAGGAGCAAGAAACCAAATTTCCAGTTCAACATTAAATAGCCTGGATTTTAAAAATGTTATGTAATATTTTTATATATAAGATAATGTGATATAATCAGAGCTACATTATGACTGTGATATTACCTATATTATGAAATTATAGTTGTATATGTATGCATGTGTGTATCTATAAGTGTAGATAGAGAGTACTGTGGTTCCCCCTTGTCTTCGGTCTTGCTTTTCAAAATTTCAGTTACCTGCAGTCTGAAAATATTGAATGGAAAATTCCAGAAATAATTCATAAGTTTTAAGTTGTGCGTCATTCTGAGTGATGAAATCTTGTGCCATCCTGCTCTGTTCCACCTGGGACATGACTCATCCCTTTGTCCATCATGTGCACCCTATATACGCTCCCTGGCCATTGGTCATGTGGTAGCTGTTTCAGTTATCTGAAACCTGTCTTGGTATTGCAGTATGGGTGTTCAAGTAACCCTCATTTTACGTAACGGTGGCTCCAAAGTGCAAGAGTAGTGACACTGGCATATTATTATAACTGTTCTATTTCATTATTAGTTATTAATCTCTGACTGCCTAATATATAGATTAAACATCCGAGGGATGTGTGTATAGAAAAAGCCATATCATAGTATTTATAGGGCTTGGTACTGTCTGGAGTTTCAGACATCCACTGGGTTACCTGGAATGTGTCCCCTAGGACTACTTGAAATTATGAAGAATCATATTTAAATGGATAAACCCACCACTCACAGGGAACTTTTCTAATACCGTTGAATGGATCTAGCGCTGCTCCTAATCCCATTCCTTCACCTGTCTTTCAACAGTAAGTACTACCCTGAAATTTTAAAAATAATTTCCTTCCTTTTTTTCTTTTTCTTTTCTTTTCTTTTCTCTTTTCTTCTTTCTTTCCTTTTCTTTCCTTTCCTTTTCTTTCTTTCTTTCTTTCTTTCTTTCTTTCTTTCTTTCTTTCTTTCTTTCTTTCTTTCTTTCTTTCTTTCTTTCTTTCTTTCTTTCTTTCTTTCTTTCTCTCTCTCT